>NW_020271729.1:1549912-1557827 GCF_003268045.1 Sipha flava
CACACACACACACACACACACACACACACACACACACACACACACACACACGTAAATATAGATAAATGGATACAGATAGAGAGAAAGAATAAAATAGCTGCATTGATAGAAAACTACGTGTGCTTTAAATGAATAGAAAAAATAACGGAACGGGAATTTAGAAAATGATCGGATATCTATTCACCATGTACAATGGTTAAAGCCTTACATTTATAAAATTGTTGTGTTCCAGTGATGAAAATAACGTCTTGTAGAATCATCATTGGTGTAAATAGACTAATGGTATAATCAATAAACTTAGACTATTTCGATTACCATCGTGAAATATATTTTATAAAGTGTATTTTTACCGAACAAAAAAATAAAAATAAAAATTGACATAATAGCTATAATAAAAGGAACGAAAACGTGTTAAGTGTACGATATTTTAAAAAAGAAGCTTAAGTAGAGGGAACAAACACTAGCTAAATAACTGGAGAATTGTTTCAGTGTACAAAACCATGCAATGACTTTAACACAATATTTTAATTTTTTTTTTTTCGCGATATGCTATCCAAAACTAAAACAGTAGCATAATCTAGTCCCAGTTTTAACAATAAATAATTTTTCAGATGTTATTTTATTTTTATCAATCGTAACTAAATCGTGAATAGTTTGTTACTTTTTAAGTGATAAAAAAAAACTTTAAAAAATGTAGTCAATTGGAATGTATGATGGGAAAATATTCTCTTGTACCTTAAAATTGTATCGAATCACATAACGAGAAAATCTCGAAATTGTATTTATTTGAACACCACTCGTCACTTTTGCCACTATAATTACCATTGCAAAAGTATCAAACCCAGCCCATTCACATTGCAACTTAAAAAAAAAAAAAAAAATAGTAGATACACTTTTAAATCAAACGTCTTCCCCAATAACGCTAGTAGAACGAAATAGTTTAGTGTCACATAGTTCACATGTAAAATATGTCAGTCCATGTGCAGTGACCTTATACGCTACACTGGAAAATAATTATAAACATTCATTACAATAGCACCGAGACACTTACCTTTCGCGTGTTCTGGGTTGTCCGAACCGGATCGCATAATATCGTTCAAATAATGTTCGAGGTTGCGCATGTTGTCCAAAGGTCCTGTGCCGTTTCCGCTAGGCAAGCATCGTTCCTATAACACATAACAGATACGTACTGAGTTAGTACAGCATTCAACGCTCATGAATACATATGTATATACATATACATATATATGTATACATATGTATACACATGTATATATATATATATATATATATATATATATATATATATTATAGCTAGTTATTGCTTTGTCTAGAAAACACAATAATTGTTCAGTTTTAATTTTTCCAAATGGCCGTATAAGTTCTTGATATAAATAACTTTTAGTACAATTGCCATAGTTATTAGTAAAATTAACAATTTGATTTCTATTATTAGCACAACGTTCGAAACTACGTATTATATACAGCAATAAACAAATATACCATTTTTATAAAAGGAAACCCAAATAATCATAAATATAAGTTGTTATTTATCATCATATATGATACATGAACACTTAAATATAACACTATAATATTGAAAAACTCAATTAATAATTAATGTAACCGCCAGTAAAATCGAATAAGATATTAAAATAAGTTTATTGGGTTTGAAAAATAGTTATAATAATAAATAACTTTTACCAAATGTCATACTGTTACTGTATAAATACTACTTGTACGTATCGAAATCATTATACAAATATTATAGATATAAATACATTATGTTAACTATAAAATGATAATAAACTTCAATTTTAAATATGATAAATAGATACAATATTAATATATTAACTTATAAATAATACATAGTACAAATATACTGTTCATAATGTGGTTTGTGCCAATCTCCTTAAAACTTCATTCAATTTAAGCAAAACGTAAAGAAACCTATCTGCGATATCAATTTGGTAGCATGGATTGTAGGTTTTTAACTATAAAGAAGGTTATACGACGAGATTTGAAAACATATATATATATATATATATATATATATGGCAAAATGTCTCCATTATGGTGACAATTATTTCAATTAGTTTGAAGAAACAATAGATGATGTCTTTCCTACATAACTAGTATATGGTATATAGTTGGATACGTTCAGGGTTGGATCTATTATTAAAATAAAAGAGAAGAACAATATTTCACATAAAGTGAGGTTTAAAAATTCATAACACATTACGGAAGTGAAGCATATTTTAGTGAAAATTATATGGATACATCAGAGCTAGAATACGAGAACTTAATTTTCAATTTAACCTCATAAATATAGTTTATTTCTTGAATACTACCGGATACATTTATATTTAAGTATATTAAATGTATCTTAAATTGTAGCATACAGCAGTAATTTCTTATGAGCTTCTTGAAAGCCATATTCATTACAAACATTTTAAAATCAACGCAAGGAAAACAAGACATAATAAATATATTACGGTGTTGCAGTATATTATATGTTTCGTCACTATGCTAAGTATAATAAATATAAATTATATTTGAACAGGAGCCACAACACTTGATCAGTTTTAAACATTTTAATTAAAAATGTCAGTTGCTATTATTTAATTATATACTATGGTTTGCATCAATCAGGTCTTTTTCATTTTTGTACGTTTATACCTCCCTATTTACATATCATACATTAAACTAAAAATTTATTAAATTAAAAATTATACATACGTATATAAATAACAAAATAATTTTACTGAGTTATATTAGGTTATTTTATGAATATTTTGATATTTTTTATTCAGTAAAATATCATTAAAAAACGCCAGGAAGTTCCAAATAGCATCCGGTGCCAAAGTAAAACTCCTGCTATGTAGTAATTGTAACATAATAGTTTGAAAAAGGCACAGAAAGTTTTAACGCCCACCGACAAATCCAATTTTTTTTGTTTTCATCGCCACACGGTTTCGCATTAATTGGCGGAATTGGAAAACGTTTCTCACTTGGCCAATGTCCATTAGTAGAGATAATAAGTTTGTTCCTCTAATGGGTATTGGCTATGGTTCCTATATCATAGATCCATCGTAGACGCTTTTATTATATTATCGGATTTCATCGGTTTATTATGAACAATTTGTAGGTAGATACCTATATATTATATCACAAGATTTTTAGCATTAATGTTAGTCAAATGTGACCGTTAAATTATAAAAGCAACGAAGAAAATATTGTTCGAAAGTTTAATTATCAATTCAATATAGTCAATAATAGTTAGAAAAATGTTCAAAAAACACTGCAGCATTGGAGTAACTGTAGCAATTAATATTGATTTAGAAATGCGATGATTTACCAATGATGTTAAATAATTAAGCAAAATAATTACAAAACAAGCTGTCCCGAGTCTAGTTGAGATTATACAAACAGTTTCTATTTCCAAAATCTATATATATTTTATCTGTTAGTACTGATTTACGTTTTTAAGATTTACAAAGAAATTGTATTCGCCCTATATTGTAGTAGTAGCTAAATAATTTAAGTTCCATTGCTCTTATATAAGCATAATTCAAACCTTAAAATTAGTAAAACCAATACTATTTCCATTAAATGCTATACCCAAGTAAAATTGAAAACATAAAATGTTGGTAGTAATTTTATACAAACTGTATTGTAAATATAATATACTTCAATACTTCTACGCTTTTTACCGATACTCAAAACCTTTTAATTTGGTTAATTTTTAATTGATAACAAGTTGGTACACATACTAATAATTCAAACATCATACATATTTACTTAGCGTCATATACATATAATTTTTTAATGCTGGAATAATCAGTAGATTACTAAACGAAATAATTATAACCAAAACCCTATGAAGCGGCAAGACCATAAATATAAATATATATTGTATATATAACATAACTATGTAGTTATGACGATGAGTATAAATGTTTTGTAGGCTATTGACTATTGACTTTGGCTATTGCTACTACAATTGAGATGATGTTAAATGTAATGACAGGTCATGTTTCAGCCCTCAATTAGTTGTTGCTCAATTATATAGATTGGCGGAAAAACACTGGATAACAATCAAAAATGTATTTGGCGTAATATGCAAGTTAAATTGTGCAGACATTTTTTTTTTTTTTTACTCTTTAACTTTTGATTCGTGTTCTTATTTTATATAATTATGATTTTGATAAAAAAAAAAAAAAATATTTATATTTTATTATATACAATTAACAAATTATATACAATTAAATTAAAAATATTAATAATTCATTTATCAATTATATTATAGCTAAATGAAATACAAATAATATGACACAATTTATGTTTAATGCATAATTGTATCTAACACGTTTAAAAATAAAATCTAAAACCAAGTTTGATTTGAATACGTTTAGAATTAATTTATAAACATACCATAAGTTAAAATATTAATGATAACCTGAGTATGGATTTTAAAATATAATAGTTTTACTTTTAAATTTTATGAAAAAAATAAAAAAATTGGTGAACTTAGTAAATTGTTTTAAAGGCAATCATTATCAGAATTATAATTTGATATATACCTACCATACACAGTTTACAAAATAAATACTAGTTGAAGAAAAAGTACGTTATGTCAAAAAAATATACAAATTAATTTTCTTCTGTTAAAGCAAAGTAAGTGAACCAAATTAAATAACAAGACATAAAAGGTTGCCTTATAAAATTAATTCGCAAACTCTCTTCTACAGTATGTCCCATAAGTCCCATATCACCCTTTATATCTCCACGGAAAATATATTTAAACGCGGTTTCTTTTTACAATACTTAGTATGGAAATTCTGATTGAATGACATAAAATTCAATTTTTTTCTTTAAAAATTCAAAAAAAAAAATTTTTTATGCATTTAAGAATTTTCAATTTTTAAAATAGCTATTTTCTTGAGCATACTTTTTTAAACAATTCAAAAAAAAAAAAAAATATTAAAATCCAATTTATCCAAGACGGTGCACCAGCACATAATTCAAATACTGTGAGAGGTTGGCTGGAAGAGCACTTCCTGGGAAAATGGATAGGAACAAGGGGTTCAGTGCTTCGGCCACCAAGATCACCCGACTGAACACCAATGGATTTTATTTTATGGAATTATTTGAAAAATCTTGTGTATTCGTCGTGTTCATTGCCTGATCTCCGGGACAAAATCGAACAAAATATTCAAAATATTTTACCTGAGACATCAAAAAATGTTAAAAATGCTTGGGTCTACAAATTTCAGCTCTGTGTTACAAATAATGGAAGTCACTTTGAACATTTATAAAAAAGAATGTCATGCATTATTTTCGTTTTTATGTAATAGTTTTTTTTTTCTATTAACAATCAAGTTTAAAAATATTACATGAATTTTAATTTTAATGTTTTCTAAGAGCTCCACTAATAATTAAATATTTACAGATTGCCATAAAAAATCAGCGTTCCAATCAAGATTGATTAAATCGAGCAATTCGTGTTTTGTTAGGTAATAACTATTATTATTCAAAAACATAACTTGCTCTAATTTGGTCAATTTTTAATCAATTTTAATTTTTTTTTTTTTTTATTGTTTTAAAAATATGCTTGAGAAAATGGCTATCTTAACAATTGAAAGTTCTTAAATGCATATA
This sequence comes from Sipha flava, assembly GCF_003268045.1. Taxonomy (NCBI): domain Eukaryota; kingdom Metazoa; phylum Arthropoda; class Insecta; order Hemiptera; family Aphididae; genus Sipha; species Sipha flava. The sequence continues at coordinate 1,555,574 of NW_020271729.1, forward strand.
AAATTTTTTTTGAATTTTATGCCATTCAATCAGAATTTTCACACTAATTATTGTAAAAAAAAACCACGTTTAAATATATTGTTTTTCGGTGGAGATATTAAGGATGATACGGGACTTATGGGACATACTGTATAGTTGAAATCAAAATAATTATTAAATTATATAGTTTCATGAATCACATGCAATTCATTAAAATTATATTTAAAACTTTTGATCGACTTTATAAATGTTTTCTTAATTAATCAATTTTTAGAACATAAAACATTATTTTACGAATAAAATTATTATACCTACTTATATTTCAAACATACGTGACACCTAACTTCTTTGATTAAAACTTTATGCTCGCATCTAAACCCTTCTTATAATCAATAACGATTCTACTTTTCCCAAATTAAATTTCCACTTACTATTGCACAAGTTATTGGTTTAAGTTTATCTTTACTCTATTTGATTATTTTTACTTTTATAACGAGTTTTACAACAAATAAAACAAGTAAAATAATTAAGTTATATTAAATAATAGTATTACATTAAATTCTAATAATTTGTCTTGGAATACTATTCTGAGTTCATTAACCCGCTAAAACAACAGAGTCACATGAAAATGATAACTTTATTTACTAACTCTAAAAAGTAAGAAAAAATTAAATACGGTCTTCATTTTATTCATAATACAATTTCTTCTTTATCTTCCGACATAATAAATATAAAATTCAAAATTCTGTAGAGAATAAAAACACATTAAAAAACTAATAGATCTTACGCATTTGTAATTTTTCCTTAATTACATTCAACACCAACTCGATCATTTTTATTTTTATTAAATATTATCGTAGTCAAAGGTTTCATAATATCTAAATTAAAAGTGTATTTACCTATAGTGTAAACAGAACCAAGAAAACAAATGAAAAGTACGACTTCGTCTGACTCTAAACATATCGAATCTACTCGTATATATCAGTTCTATTGAATCATTTTGAGGATTTTCGGAATTTTATACCTTATAATCAGGGTTGGGATTTTATAGCATTTGCATATTTCTTATGAGATGCTTAAAAAATAGCAGAGTAAGCTAAAAATGTATTTCATGATACAGAGAACTCAAATAAAAAATTTTATTTTGCTTTTTTTTAGCATATTTTGCGTCTTTTAGTTTATAGTGCTTTTTTTGGATTTTTTGAAACTTTTTAGCCTTTTACCAGTGTTTTAATCAAAATCGAGCATATTTTATGAAATTGTATTTTGGTAAACATGTTTTTTGATTTTTGTTAATCGAATTTTCAAGATTAAAAATTTTAATTTTAAATTAAATTATAAATGTATAGATTAAGTAAATAGGTCGATTACGCTAATGCAACTCTGTACAATTACAGCGATAATATATAGGTAGGTATAATATAATACAATAATTTTGTTTTAGTTAATTGGTTCTAATTTTTGTTATATGCTGATTTTGTTGGTTTTTTTGTCGATTTCTACTAAATCTACTAATAGCTGATTATCAACGAACAAGTGTAGAATTCGCTTTATATAGTTTACATTCGTCTCGTGTGCTTGTATAAAATTATTAAATAATAAATTTCTTTTTTTTTTTTGTTATTTTTATTGCATACTTTTAGAGCTTATTTAACGATTTTTAAGGTAATATTATAGTGCATATTTATGCAATTTTAAGTGCTATAAAATCCCAACCCTGCTCATAATAATAGTTTGCAATACATAATGAAATAGACAATAACAATAATGTGGTGTATTCGATCAATTTTTTTGTTACATATATACCAATCAATTTACAATCATTGAAAAACTTATTCATGACATATTAAGACATGTTCATATAAATTTAAGAGTACCTAATTCATTAACATAATTAATATGACAGAAATAACAATATATAGAAATTAATCTTATACCTCTAACATTTTATTTACTGTATTTTTATATTAAAAATCATTATTCATAACGATGAAATATTTATGAATCAATGCGTTAAAACGAATAATAATTAATCCAGAAAAAATTAAGCCTGGGTCAAATAAGCAAGAATTTACCATCTTATTTGTGTTAATTATTCATGCAAAGTACAGGTACATAATTATCAAAAATACTGTTTTGGCTACATAAATTCGTCCGCAGTTATTTTAATCTTTCGGTTAAGATATATTAAATTAATTTATATTAATTCTTAAAAGTTTGATAACTATTGATGAATTTATATAACATGCACTTCATATATTTCAATTTCTTGATT
>NW_020271729.1:1557837-1741604 GCF_003268045.1 Sipha flava
GAATGTCATAATTGTAGTAATAATAATACATAGTAAGTTGCATATTTTATTAAAACTCTCAAAAATGTATGGATATTTAAAAAAAAAAACTTAATAATTTAATTATTATTTCTAAAGAAAAATCAAGCCTACGTAATGTATAGATTATGTATGTTCTTTACATTTTCGGAATATTTGAAAATAAAAAATTTTGAGAAAAAAATTTGGGTTTAAATAGATCCTTTAAAAAAAAGTTATAGGCTATAAATACGGTTGGACAACTTGTAAATAGTATATAAACTTGATTCGAGTGTAAATAAAATAATACGCAAAAGCGTTAAAAATCTTAACATTCAGGACAAATTTACACTACTATTTATAGACCTAGTTATTAAACATGAAAAATGAAGAAAAAATTTTATTCAAACTTAATGTACAGTGTAATCTCTACTACTGTTTTAGCCATTGCATTTTTAAACATCAAAATTGCATTTACAATTTTAATTTTAAAACAAGATTATTTATTGATAAATGTGAAACATTTAATGCACAGTAAATTATTCATAAGCTTCTAAACTTAAAACAGAAATATTTAAATATTACTTAGATATTTGCTCAATTTAAAAGAAAGTGTTTAATACTTATATTAAGGCATGCTCTAGATATGAATTATCATTGTAAGTATAATTTTAAATACTGAGAATTATGGGAATTCGAAGACAAAAATATTAGCCACGCTTATTTTCTCACTATAGCATAAAATCTTGCAGATGTTTAATTAATCGTAAAAAATTATAAATATTTTTCTAAAAAAAATTATTTCGACCATCTGAACTATGTTATTACAATAATTCTAAAGCATTGGTTTAACTTAAATATCCTAAGATACAAATTTAATTAAGATATTAAGTAAAACATAAAAAACTTTTTTTTTCCATAAAAAAATCGACAATACTCACCTGGAAATGACTTGGAACATAAAATACCTGATATCAGGATATTAAACAGACTATTTTAAATGTTTAAAAAAATAATAAATAAAATAAAAATTGAATTCAAAATTTAGAATGATGGTTCGGTAAGATTAATTATAATATTTTGAAAAACTAATAAAGTTGATTTCATTTAATTCAAATAAATACTTAGAACTACTATTTTGTAATAAATAAATAAAAGCAATTCATAATTACTTAACAAAAGAAATGTTAAAAACATTTTTAGTTATACATAATATATTTTTATTTAACAAAGAAAAACTTTTGAGTTACAACATTAATTAAAAGTTTTTTTCAAAGAGAAGCCCGTTTAGTGTATGAAATAAGTAATGAAATTCGAAAAAGGAAACTAAATCTAAAAATTGTAATTGATGAATAAGATTTGTTTCTAATATAAATGATACCATAAAAAAATCAAACAATTATTTATAATCTAAAATATTAAAAAATAATTGGATAATTTAAACAAATATAAATACATTTTTACATTAAATTAATAGATATTAGATAAGTTCGTTGATCTACGTGAATATTAAAATTACAACATTTTCAACTATAATGAACCAAAATGAAAAATTTATTTTAACAGAAATGTAAGCCAGAAATTACATAACTGCGTTCTAAATGAGTTCAATTAAATACATCATCATGATTGAAGGCGAATTGTCAACCTCACTTAAAACAAGAATGTATTGCCGTAGTAACATGAGCTTATCAGGGGTAATAGTTATAAGTAGCTCAAAACAAGTATATAAAATACCCAATACATTTTTAAAGCTAGGTAAAGCTAGTCTATGATAAAATATATAGGAACCATTTACTTCTATAAAAACACTTTTAACATTTTAATTTTTAAACTACCCATTTATAATAATGATTTAATCTCATAAATATGTGTTTTTTACTAAAAGAAAAACTATGGAATATGGAACAAAAGGTATAATTGTTTATCATTAATTTTTAACAATAATATTCTTAATTGTAATTTAGATAGGTATAGCAAAAGCTTCAAACAATACTATTTTTTTCTTTTTTAATTTATATTGAAACAAAAACCTCTGAGAAAATAGACGGTTAGAAAGATTATTGAATAAACTTTAAGACACCTGCTGCGATGTACTTTAATATACAAAAGATTCACTTAAATATAATAAAATAAGTTGAACATAAACATGATTTATACTTATGCATATTTAAATGGAGTGATTTTTCACACATAACAAAAATTAGACACAAAATTGATTTTTGAGTAAACATATTCATGTATAGCTATAAAATATTTACTTTTGAGTAATATTTATTTCTTCCAATTAAAATAAAGTAATTAAATATTGACTTCCTAAGCTATTATTATTAAAAAAACAGCTATCGATCAATTATTTTGATCAGATAAAACACTCACAATACTGTAGTATTAAAACTAATTTTAAATACATAGTTGAGAATTTTTTCAATGAAATAAAAACCACTTGGAAAAATAATTTCTTGTTATATTAAAGAAAACTCTCTCTATGGTGATGTGACTTTATATTTAATATTTAAATACGCGGACACGATAAATCACGTTTTTTATTTCCCCTACCTTTTTATGTGTACTACTAGTATATTATAATATTTAAACCGAATAGAATAGAACATATACTTGAATGGGATTAATAATTTAATTTTAAATAAATTAAAATACCACAACCTCACCTACAAAAAATGTTCCTTTCCTATATATAAATACACCTATTTGCAAACATAGGTATAGCAAACACTCATAAAATAACCATTCAAATTTTAGATTATAACAATGGTAAGGATTACATTAGAATTAATTAAATTTAATGTAATCGCAGCCATATTTTAATAATGTAACATTTAGATATACTTTTACAAATACTATATGCAATTCAGTAAACAAACATTTTATTTATGTTCACATAATAATATTCACCCACTCAAATATGTATTTGAATTTTATACATTTTGTATAAAAAAAAATAAAAAAAAATTGATTAAATAATCGTTAAACCAATTAACGTTTAGTTTTAAGACAAATCTAAAAAGCTATGTTATTTAAATTTGTATTAATTAAAAATAACATTTTATTCGATTAATAATAATAAATATTTTTATTTAATTTATTAAATATACCTTAAAATATTTAATTATTCATATGTATGTAATAAAATTGCATTATAACTTATACAATTTATAATAAGTATTCATTTTATAATGTAGGAACAGTATCTAATTAGAAGCTATCCAGTATTTTTGGAATAATTTTATACAAAGGAAATCCGGAAAATAAATTTGGAAGTAATATTTATATTTAAAACATTAAATAATTTTAAATTAAAACTTAACAGTATTTATAAATCATCATAAGGTAAGATTAATATTTTTTCTGAAAAGAAAAACTTTTAGAAAATAATTAAAAGTGCTCACATTAAAACTTATTTTGTATATTATGGAAACCAAGAAAACTTAAAAATGATTTAGAATGCAATTAAAAAATAAAAAATAAAATATTTCTATCTGATGATTTATTTAAAATAGTTTTCCATGTAAAACATAAACCAATTGGATATTATCCAAAGTAAAATTACCATAATACACAGGGTCTAAAGATATGTATTTAGATTAAGTGGGATTGTGTTAAACCAAGATATATAGGGATAAACCTTGGAAATTCCACAGTAGGGCATAGTTAAAATATAGTTAGTCATAGTTTAAAAAAGAGGTAAACACACAGCAATATTAATGCATATTAAATTTTGCGTATATACTCTAAATTATTTTTAAATAAATTAGAGTGATTTTTACAATATTTTCAATCAACATCTAAAAGGATACAAATGAATCAAAAAAAATCCAGTTACTAAATTAAAATATTTTAAATGCAGTTCTAAAACAGATGGATACCATAGGGCTGTTCGATTGTTTCAATTAATCGACTGCAGCATCGATTAATCAATTATTATTTTTAAAAGTATTCATCACCGATTAATCGCATTACCGATTAATTGATACATCTAAATGCAAAAAAAAATCAAAATTATAAATTATTGAGTTTATTACCTAAAGGCTAAACTGCTTAAGTTAACATTTAGTTAACTGGTGCAAAGAGACAATAGTTACGCTTGTAAGTAGGGATATAAATTAATGTAGACATGGATCTTAATGTTTTTTTTTTTTGGGGGGACAATTATATTAATTAAAACATGAATATTAATCAAGACAGTCTGGAATTTATTAGCAGTAATTATATAATAACTTACTATAAGTCTATAACTAAGTATTATGATATTTGCTAAATTGATAGATAAGGATTTGTTTTAATTTTATACAAACGCTGTGAGTTTTACTAGTTTTAGTCTTTAAAATTTTAAATACATTTCCTATAATAGTAGCATAATTCATAACTACAAATTAGAATTCTTTCATCAAAATTGTTAACCTATCTACACAAGATTACAATTTCAGTTTATGTATGTCACTACAGATCCTTTTATGTCATTATATCCAGTTATGTCATATTCTTAGCTCCCCATATAAATTCCTGTGAGCCTGCCACTGCTTATAGGTATCAATGTAGTTGTTATTAAATATACGTGAGGCCATGGGTACTGGGCAAGTGACCCGTTTGCACTACCCTTGGACAGCACACACAGTGACAAATTATTATCCATTATCATCAAACAGAATACCCTTTATACTTCTTAGTTCTTCGTATTTCAAAATTATATTAAATATTAATCTAACGATAAATTTTTGCATTTTTCTTAAATGAATTAACCAATAACCTTAAACCTGGACACCCAGCAGGAAATATAATAAAGCTATACTTAAACCAGTTAAACCATTATACTTTTATCGATATTTTATTTTAATCGAATAATCGATTGTTTTAATTAATTAATTGATTAATCGATAGGTCCTTGGCTATTTCAACAATCGATCACTCTAACACTCCTTGATAAAAATCTTCGATTAATCAAAATTTTCGATTATTTAATACTTTGGACAATCGATTATATTTATGACAATCGAACAGCCCTAGGATACTATACGTTTTTCTACTCATATTCTCATTTCTATCAACATTTATGCTATAAAAACTAATATGTTTTTCATTAATAAATTATGTATGAATTTAACTAGTAAAGGATATACAAATAATGGTTAAAATATTATAATTTATTCGTAAAAAAAAAAAAAAAAAAATGACAACATATAATACTAAAACTCCAAATTATTAAAATGTCATACGGAATTTATGTTAAATAAAAATGATACAATTATTTTTATGCAATTATCTCTTTGTTTTACTTGCTACAAAATAATTATAATTAAATATATTATATTATTAGTCATTCAACAAAAAAAAAAAAAAGAGTTGTACCGTATCATTCTTATTAGAAATACTGCAGAGGATTTTAATAACCGACACAATTATTGTGAAGATAACATAAGTATTGCTAAATGTTTCAAGATATTATAGTTCTCGTAAAAATATTTATAAATCTTAATGCTAGAAGGTAAAAATGAAATAAACATTTCAATATTAAGTCATTCAAACAGTCTATTTTCAAAACTAAATGAACATTATCATCATAAGCTGTGATTAAAATAAAAAGCTGAATGATGAAATAAAGCTCTATAAAAGTTTACATTTATTTAATCATTTTATGTTTCTAAGTAAATTTGAAACTTTAGGTCTTTGAACAAAACAGTATTTTAGGAAATAAAAAATTTCATCAAATTGAACAGTAGTATTGAGTACTCTATGAAGATATGAACTGAGGAAAAACTGAAATAAATGATATTTTACCAAGAATAAGACAGCCACCAAACATTTTTAATAATAAATCAATCAGTGTATCAAAAATTCTTCAATAGCAATAACTAAAATGTGTATAGACATTAAAAGCGGCCAAACTAAGACAGATAACAAGTAAAAAGCTTAAAAAATAGAGGAATACTAACAAGACGTAAAAAAATAAAATATATTGCCATAGCATAATGTTTCTCAACCTGTGATGAACACATTGTTGGAGGAGGTACAGTTATCAAGTAATATATCAATTATTTTAATCGATAAAAAATAAAAATAATAGTTACTACATATATTGATTGGATACATAATTTATTGTTAAGTATGATAAAAAAAATTATCACATTTTTTTAATTTATAGCGAAGCATGAAATTTTTAAAACCCTAAAAAAAGAGCGTAGAATAAATAAGTTTGAATCCACTGCTCGAACCGATCACAAAAAAAAAAAAAAAAAAAAACTAAAACAAAGTGAAATAATTTCTAAAACTATAGCTAACTATAGCTTTAACTGAAAAATAATTATCTTAAGTCAAAATAAGTAAAATAAATAACCATGAAAACGGGATATGAGAAGTTCCCACATAAAGCACAGTAGGTCAACGTTTACATATGTAAGTTCTGACACGAAAAAAAAACTGATACCTAAATTCCTACATAAACAAAAATACACCAGTATATAAGTTCCTACACGAACACAAATACAGGAATATGCAATATGTAATTAGGGATGCTATTTCTAAATGGGCCAAGCTTAGTGCCCTAAAACTCAAAACTCAGGTATAGTATAAGAATTTAACAATGCATATAATAACCTAGAAAAGTAGCAGGTAAATTAATTATATAAATTTTATTTGGTTAACGATTTCTTAATCCAACATAAGTTGGAGATTGTTTTGTTGATAGTTCCATGGCTGTATAACCAGATAATAATAAAATATAAGAATTTCGAAATTATTTAGTGAAAAACTACATAGAGGAAAATAGTACGTCATTCCTCCTAGTATTTGGGCTATTGCTAGTTCTTATAGAAATCGTACAACAAATGCTTGAGAACATTTTCACTCAAAATTCAACTCACATTTTTATCATCATCATCGTCCTAATATATTCAAAATAATAGAAGTTTTAAGAATATTTCAAACAAATACATACATCAAAATAAAAATATCAGATACCAATAAACCTCAAAAAATAAACAAAATAAACAAAAAAAAAAAAAAATTATATAAATAACAAAATAATAGAATACAACTTAAAACAAATAACACAATATGGTTATGTTAAAAGTTTGAGTTTTGGTAATAAGCAACATACATTTTTATTTATAATATTATTATCATATTAAATACATAAAAATTTGGATGACTATACATTAATCAAATATTTTGGCAAAATTCAATTAAAAATTTTAATTTAAAAAAATTATTATTTTTATAAAACACAAAACAAACAAATTTTAAACACACCAACTAGGTACGTTGTAAGTTCTAAGTTTGAATAAAGAGGGAAGGAAATTTATATTCGTGTAAGAACTTACATACCAATATATATTTTTTCGTATTGCAACTTACATAGACAAATCCAAGAGTGATTTTTAAATGCTATATTTCGTGTGGGAACTTACATTCACCAATAAAATCAACGAATGATATGCATACCAATATATGAGATTTATCAATACCCACGTAGTACGTGAGCACAGTCAAAATTTGGTAAGCCAGTAGGAATACCACGTTTCAAATAAATACTGCATTCTGTAATGACTGGAAAAACGAATGAAAAAAGTTATCATATGCCGGATTTTGGTACAGAGGAACTTTAGTATTACTAATTTTGTTGAATAGAACTTTTTTTTTTAGTTATTTATGAAATGAAGTTAACACATAATCAATTTTATAACACATCAATATGTAATATAAAAAAATTTCATAAAACTTTTAGATATTTACTATAATAAACATTAAAAAAAAAAAAAACCATTTAAAATAATTTTTAAATAAAATCAAGAGTAAAAAAATAAAGCTTAGGAAAAATGTATATTTTTAATCCTGGGGGTAGAATGTGCTGAATTTCTACAAAGTATATTTTATTATGTGTGTTGATATACTTTTTTCGAGTCCATGTGAAAATCGCAAAAAAAATATCGCGAAAGTAAAAATCGCGAAAATAAAATAGCGAAAATAAAAATCGAGGTATATTAGAGGTATATTGAGGTATATCCAGGTATACGTATTTCTTACTTTTTGCTAATAATGTTTTCGCTGTTAAAATATTTCGCAATTTTTACTTTCGCGATATTTTTTTATATTTTAACTGGCACCCACTTTTTTCATGCACAAAAAAGAGTGCTCTCAAAATTTTCATGTAGAAAAATCTCAACAAAAATTTAAGAAGATTAAATATTGTAATTAGCTAACAAATAATTGGCTGTCAGGCGCATAACGTAATAATTTAGATGCATTCTTTGATAAACGTTCTACCGATTGACCCAGTGATAAAATGAGATTTTAAGCACATGCTTAACTTTTTTATGAAGTTTTCTCAGATCAGATCTTTCATTTCTTATTCAACTCAAATTCCACAGATATTGAGTGTTTATGGTATTAAATATAATTATTTTTCCTAGTTAAGAATAGATTTATTTGGGGTAAAATTTAAAAATGCCGTAAGATATACATCCAAATAACAGTATTGTACGTTAAATAGACAACGAAAGCAAATTAAAGTAAGTAATATTCAAAATGAAAACAGTACTTTGGATAAATATTTTTAAAAATTCCTTTAAAATTAAAAACTATTTAAAGCTTTACGAAATATACATTTCAAAATATTAATGAGCACATTCATTTATATCAATATCATAATCAATTTTATTTTAGAAAACTAAAAAAGACTCAGATCACTTTTCATGTAAAAAATGTTCATATTGATATTTATACAAACATATCAATTAACATAACATAACATATACAATACATAAAAAAAATGTATTGTTTATCCATATATTTATAGTTACTTTAATTTATAAATTATAAAAACATAAAAAAATAGGCATAAGGTTGGAAACCTAATGAAGTTAGAAATCTTAACATAGCTCGTATATATTTAGTAGTTGGAACTGCTTATCTATTATATATATTATATATAGTAATTTTAAGTCGATACATAATGAACAAATTATATTTGTATAATATATCCATTCCATTACTTGGTCGTACCTAAGACACCTAGTTTTATTGTAAATATTATTACTATTTTAGTACCAAGAGATTCAAAAAATATCTTTTAAATAAACAATCACATCTATATCACTTTAGACATTTATAATAAGAAAATTAGAAGACAAAAGTTATCTCTTTTATAATTAATATTTTATTGACAGAAAGATTATACTTCAATATTTATATAAAGCCTAAAGATTTTAGTTGAATGAAAAAAAAACTATTATGTTTTAGATAACAATATCAGTAATTTATTTTGATTTAACGTTTTTCGAACATTTAATTACTATTTGATAACACCTTTTTTATTAATAATATGTGCAAGTATTACATTAAAACAATAAATTAAAAAAATATATGCATTTAAATTAATAATTAACTAACTATAATAGTTGATAAGGTCTAAAAGAATGACTGAACGAACATTTAATATATTTTTGATTTTAATGAAATGCATTAATTTAAAAAATTTCAAACAACCGTTTTTTTTTTTTTTTTCTGAAAAATAATTAATACGAAAAAATAAGATATATTCTGTACATTTCAATTTCGATTTATTTAAAGTAGTTTAAAGTAAAAAAAAGTCTTGAAATACACTATATATATATATATATATATATATATATATATAAGTGAATTTTATAGAATTAATTTGAAATTTAAATATCCCTGATTGGCCTGTTTTATCAAATACCAAAATATAAGTTAAATAAAAGTATTTCTTGGAATTATAATAATTTTTCTGTTCAGCTAACTCCATCAATCTACCCTGGAATTTATTGAAACTATAAAGTATGTTTAGGATGCAATATTATTGACCCCGTTATGTCGAGTTTTAACAGTTCACTGATTAATACTGTTACCGGACGGAATGTATTAATGTTTAATGAACCGCATTGAAGAAGAGTTGGAATGGCAGGAAATAATCGTTTAATTAGTCATAACCAAGGCACGTCGAAAACGCGTACATGCCATCACCACGACCACCTGTACCATTAAACACTACTATCGACAAATATCTGTCCCAGATGCGTAACTGGGAAATCTTTCAAAAAGTTTTGGAACTTAAACGATAGCATGTAAAATAAGACTGTATTCGATTAATTTATATAAAAAAAAATATAAAAAAAACTACGATTGCTAAGAATTTGAAATTAAAATTCATGAAAATGGAATAAAAGTAATAAGCTTCACACAACTACTAACTCATTCCGAGCATCAACAGGTTATAATGGAGTGTGTGAAAACGATTTTAGTTGATCTAATATTCTGATTAAATGGCGTAACAGTTTAAATATAATATTACAAATCTACACCAAGTACTTATACTTTTAACTAAAATTTTATTTTGGTCGATATACGAGTATTAACCGACCGGAATATTACGATTGGACCAACGTAAAACTAGATTTGATACAAAGTTAATAAACAGTTTTGTTATGGCCATCGTTGTGTCAGCGAAGTAAACAAATAGGATAAATAAGTAATAGCAAACTATTTTATTATACTTTCCCAGCATTGTAGTTCTCGTAAAAATAACACGTCCCGGTTGGAATATATATAAGTTATTATATGTTATTTTATACAATTCATAATTGACGAAGGTACCTATACAAAGAGTAAACATTTGTATATATATATATTCAAGTCATAAATAAGGACATAGTGTTTAATTAAAAAAAACATCCTAACAAAAGCGGAAAAGGGCAGTCGTAGAAAATTCAAATTTACATAACTTGTATGTTGGAATTAAAGTGTTAGTTTAATTTAAAAAAAAATGGTTTTATCTATAACATGAGAACACCAAATGTGAGGATATTGTACACATGTATTTCTACTGGTATATACTTGATATATAAACATGGTGTAAAAAATTAGACAATTTAATAATGTAAAAGTTAAAATATTTTTTAAATAAATAATTTTAATAAATACTTAAACAAAGAAATATTCTACTGTACCTTAACATACAAAATGGATATTTAATACGACCATTTTACATTAAGTTTACATTTAAATGTATTGAACCGGCGTCAAACATTCATTGAATAAGAAACATCAACATATTAAAAGGTAAATAATTTCACAGATAATATTAGCATTGAGAAAAAACGGTTTGTATAATTGGCAAGCTTATTTAATTACAAAAGATATTTTTCCAATAATAATTATAAAGAAATTAATTTCCTCAAATACCGAAGTTATAATGAACTCTACAACTTAAATTACCCTAAATAATGGGAAACGACTTAACGTCATATCAATCATACGTGGAATTTAATAAATTTAAAATAAACGAGATGAACTTTCTTGCTTACGATGATACTTACAAGTTATATGAAGATAAATACCAAAAGCATCTTACCTGAAACAAAATTAAAAACAAAGTTATGAATACATAAAGATTTTTTAAGATCTGAATTAATTACACTAATTTAAACTTACAATAGAGACAATGAATTAGATTCATAATATAAATAAAATAACAGAACTGTAATTTGTGTAATATACAAATATACAAATTCTGAAAACAAATTTCATCTAACAGAAATATACTTTCATAACTCGGATAACAAAAATAATTAATATATACACATTAATTTAAACGTCTATTAAGTTTATTAAGTTGATTTTAATAAATAAAAACTTACACTTTACAACTGAGATTTAATTTAGCTAATTCTAATGCTTATAATTTTAAGGAAATTATTTTTTTCTACTTTGATTGTATCTAAATTTAGAAATTCTGGTTCATAACATATTAATCAATCAATAGAAGATATGGAGTCCAATATGGACTTGGATATGGAATTGGTACGAGAAAGTTTTTATTCGTGACATACTAGCACCAAAACACTTATTAAATTTTGGCTTTACTTTAGCACAGGGTGTATGACCTAGATCTTCGTCACAGTAAAGTATATCTGCATATATATATTTACAAGTATAATATTATATAATATTCAACAACATTACATAATAGGATTATTACAAGTCAGATATGAAATATTTTTACGTAGACGCATTCGAGCAATTTATTAAACGATATAACCAAAATGGAATAATAGATATATAAGATTTTAAATAAAATATACGACTACTACTCGTCATTAGATTTATATTGTCTAAATGACTTTTTGCAATATGTATTATTATTTATTACGCCCGTATAATGTTAACAGAACATTTCGGCTAGCCAGGTTATACAGGTCTATTTTTGGCAACACTACGAAGGGTACTCTAATAATGTTTCGGACACATATATGTGTACATCATGAGGTTTTTATCAGTGTTTTTAAACCCAACGTACACACACACGACACACGTGGCACACACGCATAATAATAATGGACCGTACGCGTATTTCCGCAAACGAGGTTTCCGGTCGGGAAGCAACGGCAAAAATAGCGTTTTATTTATGCCCAACGGAAATCACGAGATTTTGCGCGCGCGAGCACTCGCGTCGTAAACGCATACACACAATCCAACCACCGGACACGTAATGTTTTTGATCCGAAAAATTAAAAGTTAACTCTGTATACCATCCTCGACTTAAAGTGGCGAAAAAACCAAGAGAGGACTATAATCATTTAACTATTTTTAAAATTTTACTATGTTACTGATTAGTAATCTATATTATATAGATATAGGTATGACGTATAATGAATAATTAATGTTTTATATGAGCTAAATATCTATAAGAAAATGTATGAAAATATAGTTACAGTCGATATTGCCGGACAAGGTAGTTTATTTTCACTCTTACCTCAGTTTTAGTCTCGATACGACCCGTCAATGACTACACACACACCAATAACATGAGCAAACGATAACGACGATGACAAGGCGTTTGTTTAAGGTTCTAAAAGGTCCCAAATCGGGCGCATTGTATATGCGTGTATATGTTTGCTAGGTACAGAGGGATGGATGATAAAGAGATGTACAGTCGGTGGTAGCTAAAAAAGATTTAAGGGTTGGAATTTTGCCCGGAAATGTAAGAGATGAGGAAGACGGTCGTCTTCCTAGTCTCATCGGTGGAACGCAGCCAACATCCGTTGCCTGGACTGCTCTATGAGAGATAAAGTTTTTGAAAAAGCTGGATAAAAGCTGCATTTTTACACGACTACGGTCGCGCGGTAATAACATTTCATACAAGTTTAACAAATTCACGGTACAGAAATTTACTTTTAAAATATACTAACATATAAATAACACGTAGATATAATACGTATTCATTATCGCGCTGTGGTTTTCTTCGAAAATTAAACAACGGCGCAAGAGCGTTTCCTTTCGATAACACTTGGTCGTACGAATAAAGTTGAAGCCACAAGGGAGTATGAATTACGTGCATGAAAGCTTATTTAGCGACGGTAAATACCAGAAGCTCCATGTATACATATTAATATCATACAAAAATGATTACCGTTTACTTAAAATATGTGTTATATGTATGTGCATTATGAATATTCAGAATACATACTTTGGCGAGATAAAACGTGACTTAGAAGTATACAAGAATCATTCACGAAAATAAAATAAACTATACGATATAAATTTATGTCATAATACGCAGTATATGCCTACGGCGGGATCTACCAATACACAGCATTCACAAACACTGTTTATGTTATACACTATTATATTAAGAATTTAAGAATATACGAATCATGAGACTCGTGGGTATTGAGCCATACACAGCTTGTTGAGAAACACGTTTCGCGTCGGATGTCACTCAGTCAGCTTAGCTCAGGTTTAAATTGATAGCAGAAAAACTGGCAATAAAGTTATTTGTATACAGTGGGTAAGTAATATGTGAAATTACGTTGTGTAGTATTTTGTAAATATTATAATTTCATAAATTATGACCTTAATAATGCAAGTATTTACAATAAAAATGGTCAATTTGTTGTTTGATAAAAACATCAAAAATAACAACAAAAATAATAAATATCTAAAGTTTTAATTGTGTATGTATTAATTATTGTTGAATCGCTAATTATCTTTATAAAAGCTATTACAATGGTTTACGCATTCAGTTATATAACGTATAAAAGGTACGCCGCTCCATAAACATTTATCGATAACCCATGTGCGCCACAGCAATACACCTAATCGATTTTTTGTATTAGGTATAATTTATACCGAATACATTAAAAATAACAATACCTAATTGGGTATAACATTAAATAAATTTACCAAATTCTATAAACCATAAAACCAAAGTTGTAAATTTATATAATTCAAATCGTTTTACTAATAAGTCTATTTTTATACTATTTTCTATACTATACGTATATATAATAATATATATATATATATAAGAATAATTAACATTTTAGTCATAAATGCAGCTTACTATCGAATCATTAATCACTAACAGTCAATCACTAAATTACAAGTTTCACAAGATACGTTTTAAATTCCCCTTCTTCTGCGATAAATGAGAAGACAAACCCCATTTTAAATATTAACATCATCATTTATAATATTTGTATTCAAATTAAAACCGAAAAAGAAAAAATCTAAAAACAACACAAAAACGATTTATTATAAAATTACTCGTCGGTTTCAGTGAAGTAAAACAAAAGAAAAAATTTAAAACATAATTTTGAACAAAAATGTGGTGTAACTATTTTCTAGCGATAAATCTTCAACCATAACCATATAGTATACAAAGATGACCTACATGTTTTTGAGGGGTTGAAACGCAAGAAAATTGCAGGGTCTAGTAAAACAAATTTGTTTTATAAATCATTCGGTCACCATTCGTAGGTAGCGCGAAAGCGTGCATACACACACACACACACATACACACACTTGCTCACACATAATGATCTGCGAAAACTTATAAACTACACGAGTATCGAGGTGAGAGGGATAGAGGGTCATACATCATATTAATATAACAGTTCGCCCGTACAAGACTTGCGTGTATCGAACCGTGCACGTTATTATATACGCGTTGAGCACGTGCCGTATAATACGTAGCCGTCGACGACGTAGCTCGCCGAAAATTCTAGACGGGTTATTTTGAAAATAATAGGCAGCGAGTGAAATGTTCACTCTAGCAAAAAAAAAAAAAAAAACCGACGATTCTGGGTAAAATGACGATGACAACGACGTGAACACTCACACAACTCATTACTTTTCACCGATCGCGAGTATCCAATGGCGTTTTTTGCCGAAGGAACTACCTCGATATCGGAAATTACACCGTCCCTCAAAATGAAAAATTGAAAACGGTCCCTAAAGAAAATATATAGGTATATATGAATAAATAAAGGAACTACGATGGACAGTGTCGACATCATGATCCATTATGTATCAGTAAATAGTTTAATGAAAATGTTTTGAATACATCGAATTTATACACTCATAAACTACGTGGATGCAGTACCTATAGTACAGTACCTAATAAGAAAACGTTGTTTTTTTAGGACGCCGGACAGACAGCACACAGCATACGCATAAGCAAACATACACACACAAACACATATTATACGTAGATGAATACGTGTTTATTTTCTATGAAAAATATGCATATATATATATATATATACTTTATCGTTAAACCATTATAATTACGCAAACTATACTCGTTCTGACTAAGGATTGCGATCAATCGACTCCAAAAGTAGCCTAGATTTTAATTTAACCGGTATGAACTGTAATAAAGGCAAATCCGAGATGATTGGCCACATCAAACAAGCGTTGAGATTTCGAAATTCATATTTACATTTTTTCTCGATACATGTGAGTATTAAAGATTATTTTCGATATAGTTGTTTCATTTTATCATAGTTTATCTCAATATATATATAAATATATATGTGTGTTCATTAAATGGTACAACTCTCATTAGCATATTTAAATGATTTAATTGCTCACAAACGTACGTGACTGGGTAATTTTTATTGTATAGAATTTTAGTCATATTTTAGAAAGAAAACAACATTTTATTTTCATATAACAATAGGAAATGAAAATATTAAATACATAATTTTCTATTACATCTAAGGATTTTTTTTCAGTTATTTTATGAACTTTGTTTTAATACATTTCTAGAATTTATACGAGGCATATTTATTGTCAAAAAACTGGTTTTATAACATAATTGACCTACGGCACTATAGAGGGATCGCCAAACTATTAGACTTCATGGACCACTATATCCTGAACTCTAAATTCTACGAACCATTATAAAGTTAGTGTTTATAGTGTTTATATTACAAGGTCTGATATTTTTATTTGAAATTTTGAATTTACAGCTTTTTTTATAAATGCAGTTTTGTTGATAAGTCTTCAATCAAATAAAAAAATGATATTAATAAAATAATAATAATATAAAGGATTTTTTTTTTTTTCGTTATTGATTATTACATTATTATGTAATATTGGTACTGACTAAAATATCTCTATCGTCGTCCAAGAAACCAGAGGTTAATAAAATTTCAAATGATGTTCAACATTTTCTCGCAGACCACCAGTGGTCCGCGAACCACCAGTTGGCGATCGCTACTCTAGAGATGTACGATATGTTGCTGAGTAATAAATACGAGGTTATTATATCGCATTACTTATTAATATATTCCTATTTTAAATAATTTTTCTACGAACTAATGAGTTTTAAACAGAATGTTCTGAAGACAATTTATTTTAAAAGTATGAAAACCATGTAAAATCTATGTTATATGGTATTTATAAATTATTTTTCGTTAATTGAAAAAAATTTCGAAAATAAAGTGTATACCAACATTTATATTAGGTACGAATATGAAAATCTTATTGAAAACAAACATATTGGGGCGACATAATACGAAACGCACTCGATGCCGATTAAAATCGTCTTACGAACATACACGTCGATTTAAGCTTTAAAATGTACTGATATATATATATATATATTTATACCTACATACGTATATATACGCGATCGTGCGTATATAATGCGTATATAATAGTGGTGCGTACTGACAACCAACCCTGGTGACCCACTAATAGGTCTATTTTTACAATATAGTACTACTGCAGTCCCGCATACATAGTGTTTATATGATTTTTGTATAATTCGAAAAATGCAAATCATATATTATTATATTTGGCTATGCTGGATTCAAGTACAAAAGATCCGTTAGTGCCAAATGATGATTATTGTATACAGCGACCGATCGATATAATTTCTCTTTAAAAATTAAAATTACATAAAAAAACATAAAAAATAACCGAACAAGATCGAATGAAAACACAATCAAAACGCGCAGTGATGACGGCAGCAAGACGTAGAGAAAGAAAAAAACGAGTGTAATATTAATACACCAATACACCGAAAGCCACAGTTTACGAGGGGGTAGAGAGATAAATAGAGGGAGTAGCGATTTTTAGAGGAAAAAAAATTGAAAAATTAAAAAGAATTGAAAAATAACCGATTCTAGTCGTCACTGCACACGTTTTCATCGTGCATCGGGTCAACAGTCGTCCATCTACACAAGTTACACACACACACACACACACACACACACACACACACACACACAACCAACACTTACACAAACGCACACATACTCACGTACGCGCACGCTTGAAAACGCAGCACACGCACACACACGAGCGCGTTTCGACAGTATATATATATTTATATATATATTTTCCCTAGGCCTGGGCCGCTGCCGCCGCCGCCGCCACCGTTGCAATGAATAAATCAATACGGCAACACGCGCACACCGCAACACCGCCGGTTGCATAGTTGGCCCCGTTAAATTATATAACGCCGCCGCGCGTGTACACTGTACAGTGTACACAGGCCGCCGTGATATCGCCTGCTCCATTTCCACCGATGATGACGACAACGTGCCCCCGAACCATTGCCTACCACCGCCCAACCAATCCGTTCTCGTTCGGTATGCGAGTACTATTATAATTATCATCAACATCAATCTTATTATTATTTAAATAATCATTATTATTATTATTATTATTATTAATATTATTATTATTGTTATATTTTTTACATGTACAACACTTGGCTGTGAAATCCATCTTTTCCATCGGACACCTACATGTACTCCGCTCGGGGAATATCTCTACATTTACGGGTAGCAGGTCGGCGGCACTCGTATCGAACAAAGATTTTTTTTAAACCCTCATCCGTATGACATCGGAAATAAGAATCACACGTTATTATTCATCACAATAATGTACCAACCATTTGCTGATGATATCGAAAAAAAATTTAATTTTAAAGTACTTAATTTTTTACTTGTCAGTTCATCTATTTTACAACTAACCCACAAATTGATCTTTATCAAGTATAGATCACTAACTGGATGTAATCCCTAAGGACATGGTCATCTAAAACAGGAAAATAAAAAATAAATCTTAAAAGGAAGGATACATCACGAAACTTCTATAACAGAAAAGTCTTTACGACTTGTGAGACCGAAAGCAATTTGAGCCAAGTTTCAAATTAAACGTTATACTGTATTTGAGGGAACACTTTAACTATTTTCTTATTACAAAAAACATAGAAACACTAAGTATTTCAACGAAAATTGGTTTTAGATATATTTTAATAAAATTAAAAGATATTTAATATAATACCTTTGAAAGTTTGAATACCCGATCCAAGACATTGAAATTGGACTAAACGTTTATAACAAGAAAAAAGTGCAATATACTTTAAATTTTAAAACGTAAAAACAATACTTCGTAAATCATAGTTCATTATTGTAATCATAACATTGACCATTCTGTGAAAATTAATATGATATATGTAATATATCAAAAATAAAATAAACTATTTTTAACTTCGATTACAACAAATATACAACAAGAATTTATAAAAGCACTTTCATCAAAAAAAAAAAAAAAAAAAAAAAAACGCAAATCATTTTTAAGTCATTTAACTTCTTATTTTCGAATGTTTAAGTAGAAATTAAGAATTTAAAAGTATAGTGTTTATCAATAATTAAAATTATTTATTTTTTAGTAAAATAGTAACATCCAATTTTTTAATTTTTATTTCCGTACATTATTATTATAGGTTATTATCGAATATATTATTTATTATTATTTGGATACATTTCAGTAAAATCGAGTTACTTAAGTAAAAAAAATGTGTAATTCTTTTAAACGAAATTTAAAAAAAAATTAATCGTTAAATTCGTTTAATAGATGTTTTAATTTACAGTACAGTGGAATATCTATTTTTGAAGTACTTACAGTCTGTACTTAAAAAATGTTATGTTTTAAATTGAATGTAGAGTATTATTTTGAATACAATCAACATTTTAAAGATAAATTCTTAACAGTTGATTGCCTTAAATAAGTCATAGATAGTTGAAAATTTATTTTTGACTAACTAAGAACTATCAACTTCTCATTTAAAATAATAACCTTATTCCTCAGAGACTTTTGCCTAATATACATATACAACGAAAATAAATGTAAGTTTTTCTTCAAAAACTATATAATTGGCTCCCTAACGGCCATGAAGACATGTCAATCTTACGTGCCACCATAGGTTTCTTATGAAAAAAAAAAAAACACGAACATAATTTTATACAGTGATATGTCGTAACCATAAACATGATATTGATATTGATGCTCTAGACTCTAAAGTCTAGAGATACCATTTGTAACCAAACTGCTAATATAATTTCAAGTATTTTAAGATTTTTTAATAAACAACTTAAATTTCTTAATAAATAATGATTTCTATCATTTCTTTAATAATGATCATCTAAAATAAAAAATGCTTTTTAAATAGATTTCTAGTAAAACCCGTTACGAACAATAAATCTGTCATCACGTCAACAAAACGAGCCTAAATCGACAGTTTCATTTAGCCAGTTGATTATTGTATGAAGGGGATTTACCCTCGAACTGTCGTCATGGTTACGCTTTAAGAGTTTCAATGAGAAATCCATTCAAGAGCCTCAGGCCTACACTGTAGATTCCCATAGAATATTTTATACATTATACGCAAATAATATTAAAATCAAAAAAGATAATTATTTCAAATATTCATCATATAGCTATGTATATGCAATATACCATATATATTCATAGATATATGTACATAAATATACTAGGAGTTTAATAGTCATTATGAAAATGCTAGTATTAAATTAAAATGTAAACATAACAATAAATTTAAAAATTAAAAATATGAAAGACAACATTCAACTAACATTTTAACTAAAACTGTAATTATTTTACTACAATTAAGGAATATAAGGAATGACGAATAGTGGGTAGATTTACTATATTATACTGAACGAATTCGGATAAAGGACCTAACTGATTAATATTTTTTTATTATAACTGCCGGTTAAAATAAATTTCAACATTACTCAAAAAACGATATTATTTAATAATGGATAAATGCACTAAAGATAAATATTAAATATAAGGTATAACAATATTCTCATAAGTGAAATGATCAGTAAACATACACAGCAATATTGTACCAATGGAAAATAAAGGGAAAAAAGAAAATAAATAAATAAATAATAAGCAATAGCTTACAAACATAAAATTAAAATAAAAAAAGTTCGATGTACTAGTTATTTAAAATTAAAATTTAATTATAATTATTAGATTAACTTATCTTAAGTTCTTAACTAAACATTGGAAAATAATTTATAATTTTAAAATTAAATATAGGTACAAAAAAATATCTTTAAATTCCTTCTCCAGAGGATACATATTATAATATTCAATTCTAACTTAGATATTTGATTTAGGTTATACATTACATTATAATTTGAAATATCATCTATTCATATAAAAATATGCATATATCATAATTTATATTAATGATGTACATCATTTTTAACAAATGTATACTACAATTTAAGTAGTACGAGTATCTATCTGTTCTTAAGCATACACCAATTAATCAAATGTTATTTGAATTATCTTTTCTTTATAGACTTATATTATTTAACAATAATATTATTACTAAAAATAATGAAGAAAATAGAAGAATACAAATTTATAGAACACAAGATAATGCGAAATTCACCAGTTAAATGTTTCTTTGACTAAATTTTAAGATAAAATTATAAATCTAATAATAATATAAATTACCAATGAAGTCTTGTCTACATTACTAGATACAGTTAATAATTAATTATTTATTATTAGTTAATACAATATGATAACGAACAGTGAAAATATGACACATTTGAAAACACAAAATCGTTTTCAAGAATAGTTTATTTGAACCTAACCACTGTATAAAAAATATATTTAAATAAGAAGTTAATCCAACACCAAATTCTATAATTTTGTTAATAAATAACTAATACATTTTTACATTTTTTTTACCCAATTTGTTAGTTTAAGTAAGCATACAAAATAAATGCATAGAAATATATTTTTTTGTATATTGGTCAAGTAAAAAAATCCATTAATAAAACTGAAAGTAATCCTAAATACAGACTGAACGTAAATTATAAATTAAGAAATATTATAAGTGATGAATATAAACATGCACTCGAATTAATATCCTTGTTAAAGTAACCGGAAATATCTAAAAAAAACCATGTTCCTTAAAATAACAACGCTTGCGATTTTTTCTCGTTTGTATAGTAAATATACATGTTATCGTAAGAAAAAGAACAATGCCTCCCAAAAATGTTAGTGATGCACTAAATAATACGTGATACCTTAAACTCAGGGCCGTGGAGAGAAATCAAGGGCCCCAGGGACAAATTAATCCAGGCCCTTCTCACACGAGGTATTAAACTTGTCACTGACAAACCAGTGTCTTCTTTTAAAATGTGTATACCAAAGAGACAATGTAATCGCAGTCATGGTTATTCCACAGACTAAATGAAAATAATTATTTATAGCTTATGGGTCTTTCTTGAAAATGTTTTTTGTCTACGTTTTAAATCAATATTGTAGTGTGTTTGTACTTTACTGTAGACTCGTTATAACTATAAGCATACGCTATAATTATTTGGTTAGGTTATTAGCACGATTCATGTTGGTGATCCATAAATAACTCGAAACCATGACCGAGACGAAGTAAACATGGTCAGGCTCCGGGTCCCTGGGCTACAGCCCCAGCTGCCCCTCCCCATCTCGTCGGGCCTACTTAAAGTTAGATGCTATTAATCTGTACAAAAAATTTTAAATAAGTTCAAAAATAAGCAAATAGTTTACAAAAGACGTTATTCTTATACAAATAACAACCACGAACTTTGAACTTGATATGATAAATGATAATGATAAATGATAAAATCACAATATTTCTAACAAATTTAAGTACAAATCACAGTTCACACAATTACAAGTACAAAGTGATCTGGTAATCTAGTCAATATTACAACAATCGCAATAAGACCTACAAAAGAAAAATTACAGCCCTGAAGTACACTCTGAAAATAAGACAATAAACTGAGTTATACTGATATCCTTACTAGAGACAATATAAATGGATACATACAAAATAACTGCTATTTTGAAACACGACACACGGCAGAGTATACATTAATATGTTTTCAAAACTGTATTATATGTCCTCCAATAACAATCAATCAAAGACAGGTACTACATGCGTGGTATAAAAATACAAAGTATAAATGTTTCTTTACAAAAAAAAAATATGGTAAAAATAATGGGAAATAACGGGATGATTGAATTAATTAATTTGTATCGTTATAATTTTAGTGAAATTATACAAAACGAAAATTTTACAAATTATACAATTATTTTACATATACATATTATACAATAATTTTACAAATTATACAAAACAAAAATACAAAACGAAGTTTTTTTAAAATAATAACATATAATAATATACATTATTTTCTTTAATGCTTATTATTTATAAATAATACAAATAAAAATTCTAATTTAAGCTTATATTATGTACATACTACACTAAAAATACACTACTATTGAACAATAAGTCTATAAAAACAATGTTTTTTGTTTTCGTAAAATTCATAAAGCATTTTAAAAAAAATTTCGGGAGAACTAATAATTAAAAAGACACATATACAATGTTGAGAATTAAATTCGATATTTTATCCACAAAAAAGCATTCCCTGAGGAAATGCAAAAGAAAATGTTTAGTTGAGTAATCATTTACAATCAAGAACAAAGTACTGGATTTCTTACTTTTTAAAAAAAGTTGCACGAAGTACAAAATGATTAACATCCCTAAGTTTATGTCAGTTCTTAAGGCCCCTGGCACAAGATATTTCATAAAAGACAAAAATATTCAATCGACTTAATGTCTAAAAATTTCCAAGGTTTTCGTGAACATATCATGTCATAAAATCAAAAGTTTAAACATTTTCAAATGTTCAATATTAAACTGTCCATTAATGTTTCATAATAAACATAAAGAACTATGAAATAAAATTAACGACACACAAATTCAACAAAAATATGTTCCATATCTTATATACTTATACACAACAGTACACACTACAAATAAACGAATTTTGTTCGATAAATAAACATAACATAACTAGAGCATATACATATACATATAAAACAACCTATACATATAAAAAAACAGACACAAACACGCACACATTATGTCAATAAAATGACAATACTGCGTACTCATAATACATACATAACATCTTAAAATATTAAAAAATGCAGTAATCAATTGAAACTTGGAAACATAAAATCGATTATAAAATATGCATTCTACTTTCTTAAATACTAATGAAAGTTAACTTATAAGATGATATTTAATTCCAAAAAACTTATCTTCATTAAAGAATACAACCATATCTATAGTTAACTGTTTAATTTTAGAATATTATTTTTTATAATTATTTATATAAACAAGTACCTACCTCGAATATAATACATAATACTTTTAATTTTTGCAATTCTATAAACTACTACAATTATAAACCTATACTTATATACCTTAATGTTAGTTACATTCAACATAATAATAATTTATAACCACCTAAAAACAATAAGAATTTAGCAAAACGAAAATACGAAATTGGGAAATCGTTAAGAAAGAACACAACAAGTTTACCAGTGGGGATAATATATATTTATACAACTGATGATATTTAAATAATTATATAAATAATATTGGGAAGTACTGTAAAAATGTTTCGACTAGCAAAAATATACTAATGAAGTTATCGCATAATTTCGTTTGCTATATTTGGTTCAATAATGTGTGTCCGAAAAAAGTATTAGAAATTTATCAAAATTATTCATTAAACTAACAGCGATGACAATGATACACCAATAATATGATTGGAGGTGGTCTGGTAGAAAATTAAGAGGCCGAAAGACTACAGAAAAAATTATCAAAATGTAATCCGTTTGTATACATTTTTGATTGAAAAATATAATATCGAAAATTCAAGTGAAATGTAATGTAATCAAAATATAGTTAAAAAATACATTTTTTAAGGTTATTATTGCCGTTAATATGACGTACCATATATATTTATTTTATGTATGAAATTATTTAAATAACATTCCTCCGTGAATACTAGGAACATCAATATTCTTATAAAAATCTAAAAACTTTATTTAAATCAACTACGAAACACTAACAAATGATATACACTGTACTTACCAAGATAAACCTGTGTATAGGTTACATCTATAGAATTATTAGATAAAGTAATCAATAGTCTAACGATTTTCTTTATTTTAGCCACAAAACATTTTTACCGTATTATTAGAATATTTGATCATTTGTTTTTCGACTATAAAACGATTCGATCATCTGATATTTTGACTAGTGCTCTTGTTTAGTTGTGGGTAATACAGGGGTACCCACCAACTCTGGTACCCGGGTACCAGTATATCCGGGTAATAACCGATTTTATGGGTAACCAACGTTTTTGGGTAGTGGGTACCCATTATCCAAAATGTTCGGGTATCCGAAAGTTTTTAATACACGTAAATGATCAAGCTAAGATCTAGGTGCTAGGAGGAAATTAGTATTATTTTATAACTACACAATTATACAAATAAGAAATATTTCCTCTTTTAATTTAATAAACGTGGTTTAAAAATAAAATGTTTGGTATTTTTTGAGTGTTTTTAGTGATTTTGTAGTTCAATAATAAGTTTATTCAAGTATAATATTGAATACCATGTTAAAAACTATTTTAAATCCTAACCTTGTAAGTAACGGCTATAGTGGCTATAGTTATACCTTGTATGTGTACGCAGATAAATAAGTAGTGACAATCGTCGTATATTTATATAATGCAGCAAGTGCGACAATATTATATTGTTATCAGATTGTTGATAATTTTAAGTTTATGCTAGTTTATTATATACTAAAAAATAAAAATAACATAATTTTTTTAAAAATACGAAAGTAAGAACTAAAGTCAATTCGTATTATAAAGGACAACAAGAAGCCAAATCACACCATGTAAGAGTAATACAACTACATAATAGCATAGCATTTGATGGAGAATCTGACGGAAACTGATGAAATCAATTCTTCACCAAGGCTACTTCTTAATACATACGCACATATGCTATTTGTGTCTTTCTGATCTAAAAGCAACTCTGAACTTTTGAACCACTTCTACGAATTAAAAATAAAAAAAATCTTAAAATAAAAATTTTGAATATATTGTAAGACCTTTAAGTATTTTTACCTACGCAAGAACATGTACTCTGATCGCTATTGTTGAAAATAAAATCACAAGCTAAAGTTCTATGACACGTAATTTATGTTTATACAGTTTTTCAATTAATATTAATCATATTATTATATGTTTAAGGAAGATCGTTCATCTACCAAATGTTACGAAATTCCCAAAATTAAGTTCATAAATATGAACATAACAAAATTAATTCATTAAATTTATGGCAAACATTTTTAGTCTAGAATATGTTAATATATAAATGGTTATTGGTTACTATGTTTTATTCTCCGAGTCAGTATGATAGTAATACACGCATGTATACTATAATAAGTACTACACTTAAGCTTAAGCGAAATACGTGTTATTTGTGATCCGGATGAAATTGATTGTGATGATAACGCGCATCAAGGACTAACAAAGTAGGTAGGGGAGAGTTAGACCGGAAACCTTAATAGGCACAAAAATATTCCCTTCACACAGGACTTTGTAATGATAAAACCGGAAAGACCTCATATATAAATAGATGAGTGCAATCATAGATCAAACAAAACTAGAACACATATGCTACACTGGTTTCAAAACTCAAAGGTTTCTACGCATAAAATTAAATAATACAAAAAAAAAATGTAAAACAGAAATGTTATTCCTAATCCTGACTTTTTAAATGTATATTATAAAAATAAAACAAAAAAAAAAAAAAAAATACGAAGAAAAAACTCGTAAAGCAGAATGGAAATAAATCTTATATATATAAATAATCCTATATCAACATCTGTACACAAGTTAATTATTTTTATTGTTAATAAGTAACTCAATAGTCTTTAATTATATTTCGAACTACAAATTTTAGTAATGCAAATTACATTGTAGGTATATTGTAAATTATATTAGATAAAATCATAGCATAAACCTTGATTTAGAATATCATGGTTTACTTTTCATTTATTTTAATAGTTTACAAAATCATATTCTTTAACATTAAAAATTAACTTTAATATTGTTCGTAATATATTTCAAAAACTCGATTTTCTATTGTACGTAAACATTCCTTTAGACCAGCGTTTCTTAAACTTTTTTATCCGTGGAACCCTTTTTGATGTCCTTATTTATCGTGGAACCCCCTACTTTTTTATTTAGCTTTTTAGCTTTTTTAAGATTATTTGTAAATAAATTATAATCATATAATAATAATATTATGTTAAAGGTATTTAATTCGAAAAATATGTTAAAATAAAAATAATAATAATTGTATACATATATATATACATATTATAATACTTTAATAATAATTACTTTAATTAGACTAAATATAAATTTAGACCAGCAGTTCTCAAACTTTTTTTCGCGTACTACATGAGTATATTATCAATCAGTCACATAACATTAATGATTAAAAATAGGACCATACAAACTTCACATAGTTAAATATATTTATTTTAAATAAAAAGGCAGTAAAATACTAAAATAAGATTATTATTTATTTATTATTACAAATTCATTTGTGTTTTTAAATTAATATATGAGTTAAATATTGAATTCTTAATTTCCGTTCTACCATCATGCAGCCTTTAGCGTACCACCATGAAGTCTTTCGCGTATCATTAGTGGTAAGCGAACCACAGTTTGAGAACCGCTGATTTAGACTATTATATATGGCTTATACATTGTTATTTAATATACGAAAATTTTTTTTCTATAATATATTTTAACAGTTTTTCAGCATTACTAATCTTTAGTTGAAAATTTTAAAGTTATTTTCTTAAAAATGTTTAAAAAAATACTTAAGCTTCGCGGAACCCCAGGGTTCCGCGGAATACAGTTTAAGAAACGCTGCTTTAGATATTTCATGTATTTTAAAATATTAATTGAAACAAAATTTAAAGAATTATTTATTTTAATTAATTATCTACTGTTATACTAAAGTAGATATTTTAGGTACCACTTTTATTAACAACTTTTAGTGTTTTTTTTTAAAAAAAACGTTTATACAGATTGCATCAACAGACAACAAAAACGTGACCCGACGTTACAATAATCAGGAACGTTTAATTAAACCTTTTTTTTCTACTTAACTTTTGATAGCAGAAATGGAAATGTTTAGAGCTTACGTGATTCAATACATGGCTTAAATAATATAAACAAAACATAGTGTATCATTTTTTTATACATTAAATATATATATATATAGAATAAAAACAAACTCTCAATAGAAGCGTCGTTTTTTTTGTAGGGATGAATAATTTAGACAATGAATAAAGAAAATTTAAAAGGGGGACCACCAGCTGTACCAGCTACAGCAATTAATTTTGGGTATAAAAGTTTCACTGTTAGGTATAAAACATTTCTATACATAATTTTTTTAAATGGAAAACATATAATTATTGATTTCAAGTTATTATAGAATAATACCATCTGACATATACCAAAATAAATCATGATAAATTTAAATAAAATAATTGTGATAACCTCAAATACCAATCAATAAATATTAATAAAATTATTAACAATCTAATTAATAAAATCAATAAAATAAATATATAGAACTAACAGACGACTTATATAAGTATTCGATTACTTCAATTTAATTTTACTAGAGTATTTTGTATTAAATGTAAACAAAAAATGAACAGTTACCAAAGTATAGTTAAATTGTTATGTAAATCATAATTATCAAAATAATAACACCTCTATACTTACCTCAAAATTTAAAATTACACACAAATTAAAAAATAATTAGAATTAAAAATTAGCCACATTTTACTTACCTTGGTATATGATATAGTTATTTCTATTTATATTAATGATAAATTATTTCTCTTTTTCTTCGCTTTTCTGTCAACTATTTGGGGTTGATCATCCTTATCCTAAACCTCCATTTAGTCTCGACTTTCTACATCCCTTACGCGCACACAAACAGCCCTCATATCATTCTCAATCGTATCCAACCATCTCTTTTTGACCTTCCTCTTCCTCTTATCCATCTAAGCATTCTTATTTCTACAACACTAAAACTCTGTTCTCTTCTCCTGTCAACCGCCCAACACTCTGAACCATAGAGCATAGTTGGTCTCTTGTACAATTTATCTTTCAGACTCATTGGAATTCTCTTAACAACTAAAACGCCAGACACTTCTCTCCATTTCATCCAACCGCACTTAATCCTAAGTTTTACATCCATGCCAAAGCCTTCGTCCTTTTGTACACATAATCTTAAATATTTAAAGTTCTCGACTTCACTTATCAAATTATCGCATATTATCATTGGTCTCTGCATATCTTCAACTTCTTAGTATCTTTCTCTAAAGTCTATAATTACACTGTTTTATTTCTACTGATTCTCAATCCCATTCCTTCAAGAACTAACCTCTAATCATCCAACCTATTATTAACTTCTTCCAGATTTTCTTCTACCAAAACTATATCATCAGAAAGCATTATAACCCATGGAATCTCGCCCTGTATGTCTTTCGTAATTTCATTCATTACTACAGAGAACAAATAAGGGGTCAGACCAACCTCTGATGCACACCAACTCCAACGCTGAGATCTTCTCTTACTCTACACAAACTGTTTACAATAGTTCTCGAGCCTTCATAAATATCCTGAATCAAATGTATAGTTTCGGGGCCACTTTTCTCATTAATGCTCACTTTAAAATTTCTCTTGGCACTCTGTCATACGTCTTTTTTAATAAATCTATAAACACCATGCATAATTTTTTCTTCTGTTTCCTTAACTTCTCTACTAGTTGTCTAACACAAAATAATAGCTCCATTGTCGGTTTTCCTGGCATAAAACCAAACTGATTTTCTAATACTGATGTCTCGCTTCTTATTCTCTTCTCTATAATATTTTTCCAAATCTCCATACTATGACTCATCAGCTTTAATCATCTATAGTTCCCACATTCCTTTATGTCACATTTGCTTTTAAATATTTGTACAATAAAAGTCTTACTCTAATTTTCTGGAATTTTTCCCTCTACTAACACCCTATTAAAATGATTTTTCAACCAGCCAATGCTTATATCCCCTAAAATTTCCACTCTACTACAGGCACTCCATCTGGTCCCAACTTTTTTTTCTTTTTCATCACCTTCACTGCAACCTTCACTTTCTCCTCACTAACTAAATCAATTAATCCTTCATCCCATGAAATACTCTCTAAAGCTACTTTTTAATACTCCTCGTTCAGTAATCTCTCAAAATATTGTTTCCCTCTTTTTTTTACATCTTTATATTTTGTTAACATCCTATAAACCTAACCTTAACCTCATTTTGAATTAATGATAGAACATTATATTTTATTATATTTTGAGAAATATGCTCCGAAGTATAACAAATCACATCATTATAAAAACTATTAAATACTAATAGATATGTTTATTTTCATAGAATCTAAAAACATATACATACTTCACATTTCTAAATGGACCTTTTTATTTCAGTACCGTACAAAATAATATAATATATAGTATATTAGGTTTACAAATTATAATATATACAGAAATAACATATTTAACAATATTTAACATAACAATTTTAAAACCCAAAATTATATTACAATACCATTGATATCAATGATAATACAATACAATATTTATTTTTTTCGTGTTGTGTTATTTTTAACAATTTACAGGGTTGGCTGATAATGAAGATAATTAGAAGCATGCTACTTATAATTATCAATAATTATCATCAGTTATCAAATACTAAATAACAACAGATACAAAAAAAAAAGTATTTCAAAACAGTTGAAATAACTATAATATGCATTTTATTGTACTATCTATTCTTAATTTATTTCATTTAATATGAAACACAGTATCTATTATGAAATAAATTATTTAGACGCTTTTTATAAATTAACAAATATTTTAGTTACCTACTATGCCATTGAGAACAATGAGTTTTAATTTTAGAATTTTTAGGAGTAAATACGTCTATTGCATTCTGAATTACTGTATAAGAATTTGATATAATAAATGAAAAATCAAGGGAATCACATAGTGCGGAGTTCTAATCAATATTGTTAAAATTTATATTCATAGCATTAAAATTAGCACAATGAAAATTAAATTCAGAGATAAAGGTTTTAGATCTTAAAGTTGGAACAAAAACTGGATCATTTCTTTGAAGTGGTGGATTGGCTCTGTCAATTTTAATCAACGCAAATGAACATTTGGATACTTCAAGACCATTATTATCCGATATTACTAAATCTAAAATATTATTTTTATAATTTTCGATAAAATTGTGCTGAAACAATTATTCAAATGCAGTAGTATCAGCTAAAGATGTTTCATTCAAGCTCTAGAAACATCAAAATGTAACGACTCAATAAGATCAGTTGCAAGCTTTGTCATATCATTATAAGATTCAACAAATATTAAATAAAATTATATTATGTGACTTATTTTCCCTATCTTGAATTTCTTTAACAAAATCTGTGACACCATAAATGTTATTCCCAACAACAAAGAACGAAAAGGATTCACAGAACCACTCTTGATATTATCAATTTCTTTTTTTATTTCCTCGTTTTCTTTTTTTAATGAAGAAATCTCAACTGATAAAGAATCCAGTCTGGGTAAAATTGCTATTGAAATTTTTACTTGGATTAACAGTTTAGTATTAATAGATTGTATATCATTATGCATAATTTTTAGAGTGTTCAAAATATCAGCAAGAATATTCTTTTTTATTTCCATTCGATTTTGTCTTGATAGGAGATTTAGGGTTGTTCATTAAAATAATACACGTACAATATAGATTACCGAAAAATAAAACCAAAAATTTTAGTTAGCAATGTTTACTAAACAATTGAAAGTAGTATAGAATAATCGTCTTAATTGGGCACGAGCCAATTGAATACGATTGGACAAACGAAAAACGATATGGAAAAAATAAACTTATAATATAGATAAAAGAACAGCACAAACCCACACGTCTAAATTGTACAACGCACTGTACTGCACTTTATGCTCTATAAAATTCAATATTTTTAAATTTTTTTTTTTTCTAATAAATCTACAAATAAAAAAAAATTATATATTTATAAAAAACATTATCTATATAAATTCTGATCAAGTAAAGATATCTGTGATTTGTAGTGAAATTTTATAATCCAGGTATTAAAAAATAATTTATGACAAAAGACTGACAAGAGACAGATGGAGATAACACAAATCACTGACAATTAAAATAAATTCCTTCATTTTCTTATAAACTAAAGTGTATGGTGTCCACAATATATTCAATTAAAATAGTATTATTGATAAAGAAACACTAGAAAGGTTCAAATTTAAAAAATATAAATAGAATTATATTTTCTAAAATAGCTTAAGCCTAAAACACTGAATTTTGTGCAGAGGTCCACCCACCTCTATTTCAAAAATCGTTAAACCATGAGTGCGTGTCTACAGCGCTTGACCCTTTACCTCTGAACAACCACTAATTACGTCCACCCTCGGTAAGGTCTTGCATTATTAATTCAACTCAGAACGCATAAAATCCTTTGCATGTAAACTGATCTCCGTTCCAAGGATTATCTTCGAAGTACTATAGATTTACAATAGGATCTGCACCTCATTCACCGAACTTTATACAAAAACCTTTTAACATATTATCTTATTTAATTAAAATTAAATATTTGGGATGTTATTGAAAATAAATACATATTAAAATAATACACATGTCATACAATGAAAAAACTTTTAATGCTCATTTACAAAACAAACAATATTGAACTAGTTATTCCATTGCTTATATACAAAATGGGATATGAATGTACAGAATATATATTTACAATGTTAAATATGTTTTTGTTTTAAAAAATGATTCATAATCACATTAATTAAATTAAGTTATTATAAGAATATTTTTCTGATATTAAAAAGGAAAAAAGTAAATAAATATACGAATGTAATGAAAATAATCCTTCTACAATTTTTATTTAAATTAAAATAAGTTTATATCAAAGCCAGAATTACATGATCAGGGACCTTAGGATAATAAAAACAAATGGCCCAAGTTATTTAATAGGCACAAAATCATGAGAAAGGTCATTTATAATTTGTACTAATTTATAAAAATAAAACTACATTAGTAGGTATTACAAAAAGCATAAATATATTTTTACTCTCTACAGCCAACAATCTAGTTGGTAAGCTGACCCTAGTTGTGCTTAACATAACAGTTTAATTATTAGGTTATAAGAAAAGTAAGAATGTAGGTGGGGTAAATATTTTTTAAAAAAAAAAAACTATTTTGGATAATAAATTTAAACTAAGTATTAAATTCAACAGACATATAAATCACATTTTATCTAATACTATAAGAATTTACTTTTTGAATTTAAAATAATAAAAATTTAAAAACAAAGTTTTCCGTTCCTTTAGAATTCATTGTTGAAATAAAAATAAAAAAATACTATTAAATAAAAATGAATGAACATTTTCCCTATAATGGTAATATTAAATTACTATTTATAGACGTATGGCTACACGCATTTTTGTAAAATTATATGAGTACATTCAATTATTTTTTCATTGAACGTTTAACCAAAATTATTAAAACATGATTGGCACTTATTTATATACAATTTAACAATGTTTTAAACTTTAATTTATACTTGAACAATACATATTTGTAACTAACAAATAGTACCTAATATCATTAATTTATAATAGTATAAAAATGTTAGTGTTTATAAAGTCAATTTAAACTTTGTTTTCTAACTAAAAATTACAAATTCTATTTATAATCCAATAAATTTGATGATTCAAATTATCTCAATAACGAATTTGTGACAACCTATTGGACTATTGGTTTAAATCTTAATTCTTTTCAAACATTAAAATATAGGGGATTGCGAGATAGGACTGATTACATGATTAATGACCACATCACACAACGGGTCTAATGGACCGTAAATAAATCGGTGCGTTTCAATTATAACTAAAATTTGCTTGATGTGCAAGGTCATTACAGCCATCACGACTTAAACAGATTTTATTGTTATCAGAGAACGACGATGAATGTGAAAAAGTGCCTAATAATAATAATAATAATAGGTATTACATAGAAGATTGAATAACAAATATTTTACATAAATAGAATAGTTTGTTCTTCAATATCTTTATGGAATATTTCCAAACATTGCAACACCTTCAGTAAAATAAGATTCATGTAGAAATCAAATCTTACTTCGCTCAATTCAATACTTGATTACAATGTATGATACATTTATTGGAACAAACGACACCGAAATTGTCAAAAAAATTATCTCAACAACTATCATATTAAATAAAATAAAAAGTGATGACACAATAATCTTAAAATTTTAAATTTAAGTACTGAAATAATCAAATAGAAAACTATAAGGTTTGAAATATTTATAAATTATGCCTAAATTAAATTAAATTTTAAATCTCTATTGATTATATTTTTCAAATAAGTACTTAAAATTTAAAGAGAATTTAAAGATACGACTCGGAAAATTTACATTGATTAAAATACAACAAGTACATTTTTATCAATTTTTATACTTATTAATCTTTAGTTAATTGTTTACAAAGATTTTTCAGTATCTTTTATAATATGTATGATGATAATACAATTATATTAGGGTATAAAAGAAGAAAAACATGAGGCCCAAAATAGCAGAAGAACAACTATATTCGAAAATTAAATGACGACCTTAATGTGTAGGTACATAGTGTTTAATGTTAAAAATTTGATATATTTATGTACATTTTCAATAGTGACACACTATAAGTAAAGGAAATTAAACGACATCGGGTAAATTAAAATATATACATAAATTTTGTATATGCGTTCTTCAAGCATACGGTATATATAGCAGTCAAAATTAAATAAATAAAACATCAACATATCTAATAAATTAAAAATTCATCAAGATTCATAACTTTGAAAAACCTATAGTCATTTTACAAAATGTACCAATCTTAAACTGAATAAAAATATTAATTAATTAATCAAAGTAAAATAAATAAAGCAAACCCAAGAATAAACCCTAAAAAAATGTTTGTCAATAGAACTTCTTAAAATAATATTGGTTATTACCTATTTGTATTTTAGTTATATAAAATATTCAATTTTTTAATGCGTCTTACATAAATATGCAAGGCTGGGCAAGTTAATGATATTTTTTAATTCAGTTAAGTTAATTGAGTTTATGTTCAATTAAGTTAAAAATAAAGTTAAAAAATATCGTTAACTTAACTTAACTTCAATTAATAATTTAAGTTAATTACCAAAAAAAAAAAAATATTTAAAATTAAGCGTTGATATAAGTGATATAATATATATATATATATATACATATATAAACAATTTACAACAAATCTTGTTTAACATTAACAAAAGTAAAGATGCAGAAAAATCTTATTAGACTCTTATTAGAATAGAAAAATATACATTTCTTTATTGGGTTTGTTTTTAGGTACTCAAATTTCAAATTTATAGTAATTTATGTATCGTTTGTTTTTATTCATTTTTCATACAAATAACATATGATAAATATAATTTAAAAAAAATTATTCAAATTCAATAACAGTATGAAAACTAAAAATAATTACTGCAGCTGAAAGTGTAACTATAAAATTATACAGACACTATATGTATACAGTTGATACAAAACATTCAAATAAACATATAATATTATTTAATTTTATTAAAATATAAACAAATAAAATAATACAATGGACAGGTTAATCAAAATACCTATTGAATCTCAATAAAAGAGTAATCTTAAAATGTTGATCAACTATTCAATTTCTTCTCTTATTCAATAATATCTATCTTATGTAATAATATCATAGATTATGGAATAATTTTAATAAAAAAGAATACAATTATTAATTGGGATAAATGAGAAAATAATATGTTAATTTCAAGTTAATTTGCGAGGAAATGAAAAAGTAAATAAGTTAATATAAGTAAATAATAAGTTAAAGTAACTTAACTTTTAACTTATTAACTCGTTAATGCCTAAGCTTACAAATATGTATATATATAATTAGAATACTTTGTTTCATTTAACTTTTGGTGTTTAATAATATTAGTAATAAATATGTAAATTTCTAAATCAATAATTTTATTTATTAATATTTATAAAGCAAAATATACATAAGAAAATTTGCAATGACTTTTTGTAATATATATTTGCTAATTAGGTCTTAAATGTAAATAGCTTTCGATACTTATAATAAAATAGAAAAACATTTTTTTTACAGAAAGGCAAATTAAATTAAATAGGGAAGAAATCCTAGAATAATAAGCATTAAATAAAATATATAATATCAAAAAAAAAAATAAAACATTGCGATTTGAAAATGATTTATATTCATCACACACCACGAATACATTGAAATAATAACAACTTAAATCTATAAAAAAAAACTAAACATGAAAAGACAAAAATATTATAAATATATTTGAATATATTTTTTTAATATTTAAACAATGTCAAACAAAAATGGTTCCAGACTAATACGTGTTTTATTAGAAATTTAAGTATTATTTTAAGGTTGAATTTTATTTTGACTAGCCAGCCAGTGTCCTAGTTGAACGACCGCCAGCACCAAATACGTTCATACATATAATATATCCAGGCGTATAATAATAGCTGTTGCCGAGAAAAACTTGAGTAAATGAAAAATTTCATCCCCACACTTGGCACAAGAGTCGTGTGGTTTTATTTTTTACGAAAACCCCCTCCTGATTATGTCTTGAATAGTGCAATTGGATTTGGCATAAACAGAACGTAAGATAAAAATGTGTAGCCAACATAGGAATCTAGAAGCCACCACTATTCTATTTATATGTTCGGCCGACATAAGGATTTTAAGAAGTTTCTTTAACCGCTATTTACGACACACAAACTACTAATCTGGTTACTTGTTTTATTTACTGCCCAGTTAATAAAGTAAATTAGACAAACTTTAAGCAGTAAGATTTTCATTGACTCATTACAAATTGCGATACGGTATAGTAATTAAAACACTAATAACGATAATAAAAAAAAGCATATTGTTTTGTATTTGTATACAAATACATACAGGATTATTTTTCCTTCAATTTCTCATGTGTTGCTGGTTAAGAAAATTACTAATATAAAGAAACCAAACATCTTCAAATTACTTTTATTATAGATTCCTTAAATCAAAAAATAAAAACCTAGTTGATTGCTAAATAATTTAAAATTTCTGAATTAATATTTAATAAAGAAAAAACTTTGGTAATTAAATTTATAAGAAAATATAATAATAATATTGATTAAAAGCTATTAAAAATATCTTATAATCCTAAAATAAAATTTAGCTGATAATCAAAAAGAAATCAAATTTAATTTGTTTTCATTTACATTATTAAATTTGAACAATTAACGATAATGATCAATATTTTATTAAACATTAAATAATATAAAATGTAATTCATTTAATGTTAATAATACAATATTAGAAAAGCAATACACACCTAGATAGTAAAGATCAAAGATATGTTTAAATAATATTTTTATAAAAATCAACATTATACTTGGTAACAATGACATTGGAAGTCTTTCCAGCCGAACATCACAGACACATTATTATATAGTTTTAAAATACACGATTTTCTAATATTATTCATACTACTATTATTATTACAAAATAAATACACAAAGTTAAAATATTTTATTCTAATATATAAAAATTAAATTCGTTTTCAATTCTATCCACAGTTAAATGTGAACAAGGGAATTATTTGACTATAATAAATAAATTGAAAGAAATTCTCAGTTATATGTCATCTGATTTACATTACTAGACTATCAATATTTACAATACAAATTATAAAATTATTAAACTGGAACTACATTTATCAGTTAAACAACTTTTCAAAATTAATGTTGTATTATTACTATTTTTTTTTTTTTTTTTACAATATTAAAAATATAATACGTTCTTTACATAAGTCTCTACTAGATTAGAAACTAAACCAACTTTAAATCTAATAATAATTGTTTATCAGCTTTATTGGATGTACTTCTGGTATGGATTAATAATGTTATTATTAATTACTTGGAACCAGATTTAACAGGAGTAAAGGGGGATACCAAAATTTATTGTTAAAATTGTGTATTTCGTTATTTTAAATAATTATTTAAATTTATTATTTATATTTATTTTTTTTTTTTTAATTTTATTTTTTCGCATTTTTGTCTTTCTTTTTTATATTTATTCATTACGTTTCATTCAACAACTTTTAATACCAAGTGAATTTATAAATCAAAATGTCTAAACATATATTTGAAAATAGTGCATAAAAACGAAAAAAGAAGTATTTTAGAAAAAAAATTGTTAGGGGGCCTATAATTGGTATTTGCTACTCTGAGACTTCAATTTAGTACTGGTTATACTTTTAACTTTAAAAACTACCAGCATTCAATGACAAAAAAATAATATATTAAACAAAAAATATTACGTCAAACTTCTGAGAGATATCTAATAATTTATAACTGAATTATATAATGGTAAGTGAAATATATCAATAATGTGTAAATATAATCAAGATTCAATACATAAATGAATGCACATAGTAAATATATTATTTCTTTACTACACATACCATGTTTTACCAGTAATTATCTAGGTCTCTCTTTTATATTAGATCGCTTTCACATAGCTTTTGTCCTTTTTAGGACAAACTACTAATATTTTACACAATAATATGATACATGTTTAACTTAACAATGCTGACATAAATGTGATAATTTAAAGTAAAAACTTTAAATAAGCTTTTTATGTGTAAAAAGTAACATCTATAGACAAAACTTTTTATAATTTAATGTAATGTACTACAAAAACATAGTTATTTTTAAGAATTGAACATAAACTACAGAATAAATATTCATTATTTTACAATAAATCAAATGTATTCATATATTATACAACATACTATATTTTCTACTTTTAAATTAAAATAAATAATATAAATTCTTGAATTTAATTCGAAGTTTATTTATTTTTTAAATGTAATAAATTAATAGATTTTTTTATTAGATTTTATTTGCAAAATATGTTTAAAAATAATATAAAATAATTAACAAATTTTAAAATAGAATAAAATAAGAGCTTTTATATTATTTGTAATTGAGTCTGTGTTATACAATAATCGAACATGAAATGTTAAATATTTAAATTAGAAATCAATATAAATATATCATTAACACTTGATGGACAAAATTAAACATTATTTCTCAATTATTTTTTTTAATTTCTCCTTATGCTTCAAAAAATCGCTGGTAAATCAAAAAGTAACCTATTATTGACATATATGTGTTGAATTTTTATTTAAAAATGTACTTAAGACATATTTCAGTTTAGAATAATACACCCATAAAAATTGTTAAAATAAATATCATTGTATAACTATCATATTCTGATTAAAAAATATTAGTATTAACATTTTACTGTTATTCTCTAAAAATACAGATAATGCTGAAAAATATCAGTAAGTATTAGAATTTAATAAAATTTAATAAAATGGCGTTAGTGAAATTAATTAAAGTAGAAAAACATTTGTTATCTAAAATATTAATAGTTTAAATAAGTTCGATGATAGTGAAATATTAACTTTTTAAATTTTTAAACCCATTAAATAACTATAATAATGATTTCACAGTTATAAATCTAATGAATATACGAGTACAATACATTTAAGAAAAAATACTCTTGGTTAAGCAATTTTTTTGGATCTGAACATTACTAATATTATTATTTATTTATTACTTAATAATTTACGTGCATCGACTGTACATTTTTTACCCGTCAGTCAATATTAACCCCTATTATGTCACTTTCTAGGTGCGCACGTATGTGCACACTACAACATGGCAAACCTGAGAGGATAGTGTATGCGACTGGTCATTTACTCATCGTCCATGCGCAGCCAGTCGAGGCACTATTTTTATTGACCGAACAGTCAGAGGGTCTTCTTAACGCCTGCGTTAGCTTACCTTTCAAAACCGTGTATCAAAAACAAAAATGACAAAAATGCCTAAATACTATAACGAAGAAGTCAATGCGATTTCTATGTCTATACGTTTTTTTTTGAAGTTGGAATTGATTAAAAATAATCAGACAATATTTATTTTTTTTTTTTCATTTCAGTATTAAACATAGACGACAATACAATATTTTAAGTTAAGTTCTCAACACCCCAACAATTTATTAAGTGAATAAGATCTACATCACATATATAAACAATAATTTTATTATGAATTAGTATACTAAAAAATATAGGCAGATACTTTACACAATAAAACTAATTAGAGGTGTTTAAATTTCTAAATAAAAAAAAGTTAGATAGCCTTTACGTATTTAGTTTGATATATTTATTTACAAAATTGTATTTATTTTTCTATAGGTACTGATTATTTCATTAAATTATTTATAACACATTTTGTGAAAAAAATAATATATTAATAGTAAAGGACAAGTATAAATACTTAAACAAATAAAGATTAGTTTCAAAATAAATGTAAATAATTTAATCCTTTTTACGAAGTAAAATGCATAAAAAGTTCCTTAGGAAATATTAATGTACACAGTTTGGAATTCAGTATATAAACGATAAGGATTGCTGTACCCATGGATAATTATAGCTCAAAATTCTAAAATTTTAAAATAAGAAGGTTAAGTGGGATGTGTTAAGAAATGATTAATTATTGTTGTTATTTTGATTATCAACTTTTTATAATAGTAGCAAGTTTAAAAAATATATAATTTTACCGACCTCGTATTCAAGATATTCAATGATTAATACTAAAATATATAGTACACAAAAAAAAAAACCAATTATATCATTCTATACAAATGATATTATTTTATAAAAAAAAATAAAAACGGTAAACCAGAAAACTATATCATACTTTCCAGAAACATAAACTTATATTTATCTTAAAATTTGAAGAAAAAAATACGAAATTACAAAACTATGTTTGATATAAACTATTTAATATTATAGAAAGAAATATCAAATAATATCAACTGACAAAGTTCCTAATAAATAAATAAATTGATTACTTATAATTTAATAATGGACTTAAAATATGAAGTTTAAATTAGCCATACTGGTTTTTAGATAATAATTAATATTTACAATTAATTATGATATAAAAGAAACATTAATTATTAAATACCATATTTAATTTTAAACTACCAATAAAAAAGGTTTAAAAATATATAATAATGTCAGTTACATATCAACCACATTTCATTATTAAAATAACAAAAATTCCAATAAACCACAAAATAATTGAAAATAGAATAAAACAAAGAAAAAATGCAAAAACCGATTTTTAATAGAATTTTATAATTTTTCGAAAAAAGTTTTATCTGTATCTAATTTATGAGCGAAATAGTTAATAATAAAAATAGTTGAAGCATGAAACTTCCAGAATAGATTTACTGACCGAAAATTGAGGCACTTTCATATTGTTATCAAATTATGACACCCAAGAGGAACTGATCTCCATACTCCCCATCTCTTATTTGTTAACACTGCTCTGTTACTAAAAATATACTTAACAATAAATCAACTATTTAAAACTGCTGTAGAAAATAACTATATTTGTTTGACGGGCTAGTAGCTATACAAAAAAAATATGTATATAAGTAGTCACTGTTTGTCAAATATAATCATATCATCTCATATATTGTTCTAAAACATTTTTTTTATTTTTTAAATTAAATTTTAGCGAACTTAAATAGAAAACAATTTTTAACTTTACAGTATAATATAAGTCATTATTAGGTTATAATGTATACACTATAAAACCATTAGATTTTCAGACTGAAGTTTCAATTCTGTAACTAATAGCAACCCCAAAATTATATTTTTTTCAACATCATAGGATACATTTTTAAAAATAATAAAATAAGATAGTAATAAAAATAATAATAATTTCAGAACAAAAATTTAAAATAAAAGCAAATTAGACTTTTGAAATTATTAAAAAAAAAAATCATAATAACAGTTAGTACTAATACGAAAATGTAAAGTTATTAACTATTATAAGATTTTTAATATACGTATTATTTAATTATATATAACTGTGCATACAAATATACAAAAAAAGAAATCTTTAGGATGATATAGAAGGCTATTAATATTGAATTGCAATCGTAAATATTCTTAATTTAAGTACGCAACTGATTTAAAAATAAATCAAATGATAAGATAAAAAAAGTTATTTAATATTTTCATTTACTACTATAACAATATCAAAATAACTTTAATTAGTTATTTAAGTTTTTTTTTTTATAATAAAAATTTTAAATACTTGCATTTTTTTTTAAAAAATTAAAATCTTAAAACAAAATTATAAAATTAATAAAAAAAATACTCAAATTATTAGTATAATCATTTTTACTTTCTTTCAAAAA
This sequence comes from Sipha flava, assembly GCF_003268045.1. Classification (NCBI taxonomy): domain Eukaryota; kingdom Metazoa; phylum Arthropoda; class Insecta; order Hemiptera; family Aphididae; genus Sipha; species Sipha flava. The sequence continues at coordinate 1,599,928 of NW_020271729.1, forward strand.
GAATTAGTTATTTTAAATTTATTTAAAAAATCTAAATTATAATTTTTTTTTTAAATAAATCTAAATTAAGCGTAAAGAAAGTAGTCCTTGCCGTAATTTATCATTGAAAAAGCTTATATATATTATATAATATTTTATATAACAATTTAAAATTAGCCATATAATGAAAAAATAAAGTTTTAACCAAAACAAAATTTTAAAATACAAAAAACGACGACTTGTGTCCATATTTTTTGATTATTCATATTTCCTACATTTTAAAAACTTATGCAATTTTTTATAACAATTATTCAATAGATATAAATTATTTAACATAATTTTTTAACTTTTTATTAGGTTCTTTAAGTATTTTTTTCGTGGTCACATTAAACCTATAAACGGCAAATCAATATTAATTATTCTAACCAATATCATACGACAATATTTAATAAAACAAAATCATTAATTTTCTATAATAAAGTATATACCTCATTTATGGATTTATGAAACAAATATAATTCATTATTTTCATCGATACATTAAAATTATAGATTCGCATAAAGATAAAACTTTTGTACTTTTTTCTTAAAAATCTAAAATTTATATTTAAGGTACATTATAATATATATATAGAATACAATAAAACAAAGTTTAAAAAGAAAAATAATACTAAGCATGTCATTAATTTTATCAATATCCCATGGGGATCACAAATTATAGCCTAAAGGATTTAAAATGGTGGCGGTTGGTGAAATTAACACAAATAGGCAAGAAAACGTGTTTAATCTGTTATACTGAAAGAGGTTTCACAAAAGATAGAAAAAAGCGGTAGAGGGTTAGTTAAAAAACAACAGACTTGGCATAATGCCACCATTACTCATAAAAATTGTATTCCTTACAAATAGTAATAAGTAAAACAACAGCACAGGATAATGGTTGGACCTTTCTAATCGGTTTACATTATCAGATGAAATAATTCAATTCTAAAGAAAGAAAAATGAATCTTTTCTGTGTTTTTATTTGATAAAATTATATTTATATATATATTTGATAAATAAAATAATTTTTGTATGTCCCCCTATGTTCTCAGCTTAAAAATAATCAATGATAATTTACAATTTATGGTATTAAAATATTCATAAGTAGAAAAAATTATCAAAAATAAACCGTTCAATTTAATTTATATCTACTTGTAATCAAATATTTCATAATTTTGAGGGATACACATTTTGAATTATTTATAAAACAGGTTTGATACAGACATTGTAGTTAAAACCATTATACTAACCCAAATGGATTTTAATCTTACACGTAAATAAAAAAATATTTAATACACAAAATCGGGTATAAAATACAAAAATATTTAGAATATTTTAGAAAATTGAATTGATAAGCAATTAAAAATTAACTCTTTATCTATATTTATATCTATATTTTTGAAAGAAAACACATAGACAATAGCCTAGAACACTATATAATATGATAGTTATAATTTTATTAAATTTGTGCTTTAAACTATATTCAAAATATTAGTTCAAAAGTTTCTATCTAAAAAAAAAACATTTTTAAGTATCAAACGTTTCAATAAAAAGTGAACTATATATTTGACTGCACAGTAAAACATTGTTAACACTATTTTTTTAAATATTTTTATAGACAACATATTTAACATATATATTGTGAAATATTATGTCAAAATCTAAATTATAAAAAATTGAATAACTACCCAAACCTAACTATGATGAGTAAGTCGGCAAAACAAAACAGTAACACAATTTTTTCGACATTGTGATTATAAGCTCTAGATTTTATATCGATATATATATATTCCATAATTTAAATTAATTAAAAACATATTTTGATAGCGATAAAGAATAATACAATATAAGCATACAACAATCACGATGTAGAGAAAATTATGTGATATTGACAGTTGTTATTTCTATTGTTTGAATCCTGTTTTTATCAAATTGAATGCAAATTATTACAGGGATATCTGGTGGTTGTGTCCACATAGCCACTACCAATTTTAATAATTTTATGGCATATCTAAGTACCTGAATATAATAAAATCAATATCACAATAACTAATCAGGAAATTTTTTCAGTTAACAATCTAGATCAGCGTTTCCCAAACTTTTTTTTTGCCGGACCCCTTAGAGATAATAAAAATGATCATGGACCCCTTAAAACATATAAAAATTAAAAAACAATAACAAATAATAATACTTTGTATATTTTAAATTCACGTTCGCGGACCCCCTCCGGTATACATGTGGACCCCTAATAGTCCGTGATAGAGATGGGCTAAAAATTTGAAACATCGATGTTCCTATGTATCTACATTTGAAACATCGATGTTGATGATCGATATATTCGATAAAAAAATCTATGTTTAAAAATATCGATGTTTACCTTAATAAGTTTTAAGAAAAATTGTAACTATGTTATATGTATGTATGTTATGTAAAAATTGTAAAATGTTTAAATAAATACGTTATTGAAACATTAGAATTCGGATTAGAAAAAAATCGATTTTTTTTTTCAATACATCGCAATAAAAACAGCGATTTAGGGTTTCGATATATCGAACGAAAACATCGATGTTTTTAAAAAATAGATGTATTTTACCCATCTCTAGTACGCGGACCACAGTTTGAAAAACACTGATCTAGATCATTTTTTCTATACTTGTTTATTATATATCTTTGTTAATACCACGTTTTAACCAATAAGATTTAATATTCACTACTTAGTACATTGATCATTAAATGTTCTCGTTTATCGTATATTATGATCACCAGATATTAAATTCACAAATTTTTTAGGCACCCCGTTGTAATGCACAATTTTTGTCCAAATGAATACCTATAATCATTCTGCCAATAGTTTCTTGGGTAAATACTCATCACTTATGCATTATCCAAACTCTCATATCAATTAAGAAATAACCAAGTTATCATAAATAAGTATATACATATATGTTTTAGAGTTTGGAATGCTACTAATTTAGTATTATTTAGAAAGATACAAAAAATGTAATTTCATTATTCTTTTACATTATTAAAAAATTTACAACTAACTATATTCCTCATTACCCATATTGAACTCGAACGTAATTTAAAATTAATCAAATTATTGGCATTAAAATACATTATAATGATATATTAATAAAATTGCTAACCATGTAAATATATACAAAAACTGTAATTCACAACCTAGGGGGAAGAGTACATGAGTAAAAATCACGGAATAAGAAAATTACTATCAATAAACAAAAAAAAATGTCAACAAATTTTTTAATTTATGTGGGTCATATAAGATTTTTAGAAATCTACAAGGCATAGAATAAAAATTTTGAGAACCACTATACTAAAATTTAGATGTGATTTTAATACTTCCAAAAAACTTTGTGTAATGTAAAAAAAATAGCAAAAATAGTGACCAAATAGTATTTATAGTAATATTAATGATTATTTGACAAATTGTTAATTGATAAAACAAGTCTGGAATATATGTAAGTATACAAGTCGTATAACTTTTATACTAAAATAACTAATATAATTATAGCTCATTAGTAATTAAAAATCTTACCTGATAACTCATAACATCTGTCTCATCTATGTTGTTAATATCAAAAGTTGCAGCATTTTGATTGAATAATCCTTTTCCTGGGTATGACGTACTACGTCTAAATTTTGATGAATTCATTGGGGTAGGTTGTTGATGATGATTGTAATTAGTATTTGGCTTACGACCAGCTAAAGCATGCATTGGATTCAAATTAGGTACAGAACGACCACGATTCCACGATGAACCAGCTATACCACTTTGATTTTGACTAGAATTAAGCCACGAGTTCTGGTGAGACTGTGACCAAGAATATCCTTTGCTGGCCATATACAGGTTCTGCGGATGAGCTGACTGTTGCAGTTGCCTTGATAAATTATGTGGGAAATTATGTGTTGCACCAGATGCTTGACGTCTGTGATGATGTTGTGGCTGTTGTTGTTGATGATGGGGTCCCAAACCAGTATTGTACAAAGTATTTGGAAAACTCTAAAACCATTAAATAATTAAATTAAAAGTCTAAATCTAATTACACATAAGCTCAAAAGACAAATACAATATGAAATATATTATAGGTAATGAATAATATGCGTAATATATACATTATAATATTATAATAAAATTTATCAAATTTAAAAACAAAAAATTTAATATTTTAATAACCAAAATAGAATTAACTAATTTCCATAATTTTAACCAAGCCTTGTAATAAATAAGTATTGTTTAATTTTTGAATGAAACTAAAAATAACAATGAAAGTTATTTACATAAATAAGTAAACTTTCTCAAATAAACCACTTAGTAAATATGACAAAGATAATAAGATTCTTCTATTCATATTTCATAAACTGTAAGAAACATTTATGAAGCCAATATATATGTTATGGACAATATTGAAAGCTGGGCAATTTGAACCTCAAATAGACATAAATAATTGTCAAACTAATAACAATATACTATAAATTATTTTACTAATAATTTCTTATATTTGTATTATAATACAGAACAAAGTAGTATATATCAGTATAATATTTCTTACTCACTATTTATATTAATTTATGTCATATCTATTGGTTTCTCTTATCACATTGATAAAATTAATATAGATATGCCAATATAATCAGACAACAATATATGAGCAATAATTGATATTTATGATTAAGCAGTCAGGTTTTCATGCTTTCAAGACACTATGTATTTTGTAATTATTTATTTATATTTGAGGTTCAAATTGCCCAGGCAGGACCAAATTGCCTGAGCAATGACCTTGTCCGTTATTCCATATTGCCTGTAACATATATTTATATAGTAAAATAGTTTAAATATAAATATATTAAGATAACCCTTAATTAAATTATACTTTCTTAACAGAATTTAAATACATATTTATAAATGTGTGAGTGTGTGTGTGTGTGTGTATGAGAAAAAATATAATAAAATAATAGCTTTAGTCTGATATAACCTTTAATTTTAATAATGATAAATTAAAATATATTTAAAAACTGAATAAATTAATAATTCATAAATTCTTCAAGTTAACTATTCTTTAAATAAATTATAGTACAGTAAAAAATTTAAAAAATATTTTATATTTAGTAAACTCAACCTCATAAAAGTTTAATTAGTACATGATTAGGTAAATAATGTTCAAACCATAACCTATTTAGAATAAATAATAAAATAAAACAAAATTAAAAATTATTAAATGGTTAATACTCATAAATTAGTAAATAAATAAATAAACAAATAGTTTACACATAGAAATAATAAAATTATAACCTGGAGTAAAATTATATTTGTTAAGTACAACTGATTTTGAAATATAAATATATAAATTTTATATTTATTAATATACTTTGATTATACCTGACGATTAATTTTTAATTCGTAACCGGTTGTACTTTACAAATATAATAATACTCCAAACCAACTTCAGGCTAAGCTTTTATTTATAAATTTAACTATGTGTTTATTTATTTGTATAGTAAAATAAATAGAGGACAATAATTTAATATCTTTTAATTTTAACATTTTCAATTAATTTAGAAAACCTTAAATTTTATAATGAATACTTATAATTTATTGATGATATTTTATTTTTTTATTTACTTTTCAATTAAACACTATGGTTAAATATTAAAGATAAATAATTATAATACATATTTAAATTTATAATTTCATAATTTTTTTTTATATTAATTTTTATTAAATATAAATTTATTAATTAATTAATTAGACATACCTAATTTACTGTTAAAATTATTTAAAAATTTGAGACAATTTTTCAAATTCTTATTATAAACAAGTAATACAACATATCTGTATGCATTTGCATTTTTAAATATAAATTTATTTCAAATTAGGTTAAAATTATGTTAAGAGTAATGTTAAATATATTGACAGAGATTGGGGGAACTCAAAAATCTTAGTTTGTAGAAACATTTTAGATCCTTTGAAGTTTTTAATTTTTTAAATATCTGACACCTTGGTAACATTAACAAAATACAGTATAGATAAGACTAATCAAAGTATGGTTTAAATTTGTAGAGTATTAAGCCCCAAGGTAATGTCTTCTTACTACGTACATGTTATTAGGACATAGTTGAACATTTTTGTATCAATCATGACATGTATAAAAAAAATCTTAATAATTTACTTTACTAACAAAAAAAAAAAAAAATTAATCAAAAAATATTTTTGAAATATGTACCAAACCCTTTCAAGACAAATCTACACATTTGGGTAGGTTAGCGTGTACCTACTTAAAAAAAAGCATTAAATCCTACAATGATCAGCTAAAACAAACATATACAAATGTGTAGATTTTTTGTAGACCCCTAAAAATTTGGATTTTTTTTTTTTAGAACTTTATTATTAAAAATATTAAATTAATTTTAAAAAACAAAAATTCGTACAAACAAGAAATGACCTGCACAATTATGTGGTTAAGATTTAAATGTGCTATCTGAATTAATTTAGTCTACACAATTTTAAAAAACCAACCACACATTTATGTAGATTGATTAAAACCTATAACTAAAATTAATTTATCAGTCGAGACTGAAGATGGTATGTATAGATTTATGTACACAATTGTGTATTCTTATTGTAAAACATTCCAAAACAAAAATTAATGCTCGTCGTGAAAGGGTTAAAGGACATATATGATACTTAATCTCATGTTTAAATAACTACCTAATTTTAATTTTACTTTTTTCCTAAATAGTAGGTAAAAAAATTATAAACAGAATAAATCTTTAAAATACAAATGAATATGAAAATGAAAAAAATGTAAAATTTATAAAACAAATTGGTCTGATATTATAAGACTATAATTAAAATCAAACATTGATAAAAATTAATATATTATCAATAATGGTTTAATACTATAATAGTAATACTTATTTTTTACAAGTGTAGCAGTAGAAATTAAGTTTTCTATGATTAGATAATATGATTTAGACAAATAAAAAAATCGATTGTTTTCAATACCAACTAGTTATTAATTATCAAAATGTATTTTAAAAATTGTTCTTAAAAATTTAATATGTTTTTTTCACAAACTAGTAAGTAACTAATAAATTTAATTAGTATACATATATAAATAGTATTAATATCTAATTTTAATCTTATTATTTTTTTTTTTTAATTAGTAATCATCAAACTAAACATACAAAAAGTTATAGTCATAGTAACATATAAAAAGCACATTTAATAATAAAAAAATTTTCTCGATAAAATTAAGTAGCCGTTACATATTTTATAATTATGGCAATTATTTCTATAGAATTGTTTTATATGGTCTTACCTATCTCATAGAATTGTTTTCTTGATTTGAATGAAAACTGAAGTAATTTCTAAGTGGATACATAAAAATTTCCAACTGACAAAGAATAATCATCATCAACTAATAGCATTGAAATAAGATAATTCAATACTAATATTTATAAATTATAATAATCAATAGTAAGTAACTAATAGGTAGGTAATCATAACAGATCAGTTTTTATAATCAAAACCAAAAACTAAATTAATATTCATTAAATGCTAGTACAATGAAATTGTAAGTAAACAGATTTTAACTGATAAATTAAGACCAAAAAATAAAATCACTTTTCTACTTTAATCTGTTTAAACAAATACTTATTAAATAATACTAAAAATTAAATACAACGATATATAATAAAATATAATAAGTAAATAAGATACCTAATTTAACCTAAACTCATATAAGAATAGAGTATATTTAAAAAATAAATAATAAATAATCATGACCACTCTCTACACTCTAGTTTATTTAGTTATCTGCTGTATTCATATCTGTGGCGCAACCAGGGGGGTGGACTCCGGGTCTGGACCCCCCCTTGGTACGTATAATAGTATATTAATATCATATTCTAGATATATATATTATAATTTTTTATTATTTGTATATTAGTTTATTTTGTCAGACCCCCCCATGAAAAATTCCTGATTGCGCTACTGATTCATATACTGACTTTATAATTTATAAAAATATAACTAAACAAATATATTCAATAAAATTAATTTCAACACCTTAGTTGATTGTATAAGATTACTTCTACAACTAAACAGTATAAAATGTTAGTACCACTTGTAATAATTAAACTCAGATGAAAATGAATCATCAAGGCTATAGAATTCTACAAGTAATGAAAGCGTTTTAATTTTATAAAATGGACAACTTACAGCGTTGTTTGCAGCCGCAGAAGCATTTAACCCATGTATCAAGGTATCATCAACAGACGCTGACCACAGACTAGACGTAGACGAGTTGGTAGACGAGTTTATCACATTAAGACTAGCTTCATTGTTATATGACGATGGTAACTGCATTTGAGGGCCACCCGGCGATTTGTCACCACCACCCAACGCTGCCAACACAGAATCTTCTTTGACAACGCCTTTGGTAATAGGCAGCTGTTGGTGATCGCCGTTGACCGGTGACGGTGAGATCTGCTGTTTAACAGCAACGTCCTGCTGTTGCTGGCCGTCGTCAACGAAATACGACTGGGACGAGGACGATGATGGCAAGCCAGACGTGTTAACAGACGATTGGTATTCGATAGAACTTAAACTAGAATTTACACTAAATTTGTACTCCCCCATTTATACAATATATCACGTACGGTCCCGTGCGGAATAGTGATATGCCGCGCGATCTCCTCGTCGGACGTAATAGGTAGTAAAACGCACGCGCGAATAATTTATGGCAATTTTGACAACCGATTGATCGATCAAAAAAAAATAAACAAACGAGAAAGAAACCGTCCCTGAATATTATATACGTGTGCCGTGTATGTGTATAATATATAGATATATATATAAATATATATATATATATATGTATACGATCAAGGAATATTATGATTTAGTATAACTATTTTTATTACTAATATTAAACACTTGTAATTTTGATTTAAAAAAAAAAAAAAAAATTAACTATAGAGCTGCGGCTGCAAACGGGCACGTTGGCCACCCGCTGATAACACGACTGCACGAGCCGAAACGCGATAGCAGCGGCGGCAGCAGCTTGTCGGTGAATCCCCCTCCACCACCGTTACGCACGTTCCGTGCCGCCCACGGAAAGCCGCCAATCATATGTTTATTGGCAATTTTCGGATTCGACGCACTCCGCCGCTGCTGCCGTCGGAACCGACGCGCCGTCGTCGCCGGCCGACGTTACTCGACTCGGCTCGTTGCGGCGGCCACGGCGGCATTGTCTTTATTATTTATTTTCGTCAAAGTATACATAAAAATATATTATTATACATCTCAATTTGTATGCGTGTCATACTATTAATATTATTGTTCTATTTATAACGTTAAATATCATTGCGTGTTGTCCGCAATCCATTTTTATACGATACATTTAATGCCGCGTTTAGGTTATCTCCGCCTTTATAGTTGGCCACCTTCTCTACCCCATTTCTCAGAGATGTACAGTTTGTCTTATTAACTAATCTGTAAACGTTTTGTAAGTAATAGTGTACATTGTTAATAGAAATTAAATTGTATACTTAATGTATTTTTTTCAATGTGCCAGCGGATTATACCTACCTAATTAAACTTAACAATTTTTTCTTCTACTTTTTCCTCTGCATTTTTGAAAGTGCATAAATTAAAACATCACAGCTTACGGTTAGCACATACCGTATTTATCATTGTTAGACAGGTTAAATCGCTCACACTACAGGTAAAACATTTTTGAACCAACTGACAATTTAAAGATTACAAAATATGTTACGATCTATAAGATTATTTCTTGTATTTTTCCATATTTAAATTTAACAATAATGAACATATTTAAAATTATTTTAAACCAACAGTATGATCGTTGGATATAATTTTTGTACAAATTTACCAATATAAAATACAATTAAAATTAAATTCACATTATTTTCTTAGAATAGATCAGGCATGTTAAACACACGGCCCGCGACTAATAATTTTGTGGGCCGGAGCTACCAATATTAATGGACAAAATAAAAAATAAATAGCAAAAATAAAAGTTCAAAATATTAATTTCGTTTCACAACTATCTTAGGTTCTTATTTAATAATAATATTATAATATATAATATGTATAATATTATGACATACTTAATGGATACTTAGTATACCATTATTATGACTTATCTTTCAATAAAGTGTAATCGAATAAATTTAATTAATGGTTCTATCTATGTGTATATATATAATAATATGAAATATTAATTTTTTCGTTAAATGTTTATGTGCAGCTCGCGTAGTAAACTGTTTTATATTTACCCACTTGATACTTGAGGAGTTTGACATGCCTCGATTAAATGAACTTCTAGATTTTTCAACAAGAAATAAACACATTTTATCCATATTCTACAGTGTTTTTGTATTCAAGTTTGACTATAACTGCATAATATAATATTAGTCACATTGATAAATGATCAATTACCAGCTCTGTAAACTGTACCTAGTTTATAGTTTCAGTCCTACGAATACAATTAATGTTGTATCTTTACATGTTGAATTATTTTGTAATAGTAACTATATACATATATTACATAGTGTATGCTAATACTATATAATTTATATATATATATATATATAATAGCATATAGATCTAGGTTAAGACATGATATGGTCACGTCATATAATCACCGAGAAACCAGAATTTTCCCGACGGACCATTGCTTAGATATATTCATAAGAATTATGGCCCCTAGACCCTCGTATATATATATATAGCTTTTTATTTATTATAAGTATAATGTTTTTAAACAGTACCCATGGGGAATAATCGGACACCTATATTTTTATTATATTTTTGTTAAATTCAACCATAAAATATCCCTATTAATTAGTTCAGAGATTGCTTGTGGTATTCCTGCGATTGAACACCAAAAAATACTTTATTGGTGTTCATGAATTTTCCGAATTTCTATGTGTACTATGAAACTTAAAAATTTTTTTAAATGTTATTTATAAAGGAGATGGTAAGTTCTCATACAAAGCATACCATGTAAACGTTTATATATGTAAATTCCCATACAAAAAAATATATCGGTACGTAAGTTCCTATTCGAACCAGTGACGGTTTTTAGAGTGCAAAGAGGGCGCTCGCCCCCCCCCCCCCTTAGATTTTTTATGTCAACTGTTATGTTTTTTATATCGTATTACTTTCACGAAGTATATTCATACTTTTTTTTCTTTGCATCAGCATGAGACATTGAATTGATAACAATATACGAATATACGTTATCAAAAAATACAGATCTACAACTACAATTAATAAAAATAAGCTAGGTTATGCTAGTCGGGTTTGATCGGGTTTTTCAGATGATAGTCAAATTTATGAATTTTTTACTATATTTAATATTTCAATAAAATTAAACTAATTAAATTTTGAAATAAAAAATGAAAATTATGCCATTTATTATAGAATCATAAAAAAATTGTATTCTTTACTTAATATATGTAATTATGGCGGGGAACAACAAATTGAAAATAGATTCCCCTTAATGTTTTATCAAAACCGCCACTGACTCGAACAAAATTGCATGTTTCATAGCCAAAAGAGCAGATAATAATAAAATAAACGATTTCTGTGATTATTTAATGAAAAATTACATAGAGGAAAATAGTACTTCCCCTCCTACCTTATATTTTAACCAGTGTTTCTAGTTTTTGTAAAAGTTTTACTAAAAATGCTTGTGGATATTTTCACTTCGAATTCAACTTTTTCTTTTATCATCATCCTTATATGTTCAAAATATTAGAAGTCTTAAAAATATTTCAAACAAATACATACCTGTATTAAAATAAGTACATAGATTACCAATAGACCTCAAAAAATAAGCAAAATAAACAATAAAATATTAAAATACAACTTAAAACAAATATCACAGTATGATTATGTTAAAATTTTGAGTTTTCATAATGAGCCACATAAAATGTATATGATTGTTAGTTATTATTATTATCGTATTAAATAATTACATATAATATGTTGATAACCATATATTATTATATAAGAACAAAATTCAATTAAATTTGGATTAAATGTTCACAAAACACATAAGAAAAAAATTTTAATCACATCAACAACCACCTAGTCTGAATAAAGTGGGAAAGAAATTTGTATTCGTTATAATTATATTCGTGTAAGAACTTCATGCTAGTGTATTTTTTTTTTTTTTTTTTGTATAGGAACTCACGTAGACATACTGAAGGGTGAATTTTACTTGCTATATCTCAAGAGGGAACTAACATTTTCCCATTTATAAAGCATTTTTGGAAAATATTTTATTCATCATTTGTATTATTATAATGTAAATAAATTGTATACCAGCATAAAATTATATCTATTGGTACTAGTGATAAGCATATCTGGATTTCATATATTATCCGGATTATTCAATTCAATTTTGCTTTGCTATGTCGCATTTTTATATTCGCATAAATATAATTAAGGTTATGAAGTAAAGATAAGTTAACTGGGTATTCAGTCATATCATTGTAAGTCATAGTGGTATAAAATAAATTCAACAATTTAATAACTTGTTTTGGTAAATAATAATAAATTATAAAAACTGTTGAAATCATGATAAGTATACTGTAATTCATTAAACATAATATAAATTTATAGTTAAATTTTAATTACAACAAAATAAAATAATTTATTATACTATTATTAAAAATAATTATAATTCACAAAAAAGCAAATCTATAAATTCGGATGATCCGGATTAGTATTTAATTCAATTTTTTTTTTTTTTTTTGTCTTTAAGCTTTTATAAATACAAATTATTTTCATAACATATATAATACATTAAATTATTATATTATTATATTAACTATTATATTTTTAGCTCTGCAACTAATTTATAATATCATGATAATATAAATATATGACTGAATAAAAATCAATAAATAATTACCAAAAAAAAATATAAATCTTATTTAAACAATATTCAAATGTTTTAGTATGAATTATTGTTAAGTTTTGATGTAAGTTTGAATGTATCCAATTTGATATTGTTATTTATTTCGTAAATCGTTCTTGAATAAAAAATACATTGATAAATTTAAATTTAAATTCATATAGGATGTACGTAAAAGACTTAAACCCGGATTTAAATCCAGATAAAATAACAATAAGTAAAAAAAAAACTGAGAAAACTTTTGAAATGAAATACTTTCTAACTTGCATTACTTACAACTCTAAGACTTTATACCTACCTATGTTTGTTTGAAAATAAAGGCATGAAAAATATTTAAATCACACCAGAAACTAACTAAATTTAATCAATAATTTCCGTTAAAAATCATTGAATTAACAATTTCACAATAGTTTTAATTTCAAACGTTATGTATTCTAAAATTATTAGTTCATGATGTTTAAAGTTTAAGTTATACAATATAACATGTGCAATTGGTAGGTATGTGTAGTGTTAGCAAGATAAATATGCCAGTTGGAATACCAATTGTAAGTTTTGCTAAAATTTTTTCGAATAAAAATTTTATTTTATTAATTATTATAAAATATTTAGAATTAAAGTTTTCATGTAATATAAAAAAATGTTTAGTATAATTATTTATGTCACTTACAAAACTATTCAGGCTAGTTAAATTCTCCTAACAAACAATTGTATTTGTATACTAATTTCACCGATACACTACATTGACTACTATAAACTAGTACAATAAAAAAAAATTAATAAAAAATACTTCTATAAAACAGATTTTTATTCACATTCAGATACACCTTTTATCATATATAATGTTAAATTATGATTATGTATATATATATATATATTTAAATATCAGTAGGTATACAACTTATTCCATCTATAGAAGGTTTTAATTTAATTAGCGTCACTGTCACCACGTAGCTGTTTACGTATAATCTTACATCATTTTTTTACCAATGACAATGAAAACAATTATATTTAATTTAGATTTATTTGATATATAGGTAATAACCAATAAATAATACTAGTATAATTTCGTTTTAAAAATTGTATACGTTTCTGTTTACCGTTGTCAACTTTTTTAAGAATTACGAGCATAAATCTTGTTAACCTATAGGCTTTTACATTTAAATACATATTAAGTAATATAAATTTATTTAACCAGAAAATCATTGGAAAGTATTTCTATATTTCTATACTATGTAATACAATAATTTGTATTATAATTTTTTTTTTTTTTGTACTTCCCAATTATCATTATTTTATGTACACACATTGATTGTATTTTTAAATTATTATTTAAAATTATAATTTTAAATTTACTGGAAAAATCGTATATATTTATAAATTATTCTCGGTTATTAATTAATTAATCCTATTATACAAGTAGGTACAATTTGCGCCAGTGCGGTGTCCAAACACTCAAAAACCAAATAACATACCCCTCTCGTAGGTCACGCTGATGCAGTACAGGGTAGAATACATAATCAACTATTTAAACAGGAAGAAAATTAATTAAAATGTACGCATTTGTATACATGTAATTACTGAAACGTACTTATAAACATTGAAGTCTATCAATTCTATACTTATCGCATTGTAATATTATAAAGTACAATGTTAACCGAGTACATATAATTAACATTAACGGTCTAAGGAATTCAATAAATAAACAGCTTTTAATAGAAAATTGAAAATATCGAAAAAATAATCAAAATGTTACGTATTTATAGAAATTTGTATGGACATGAGCAAAATCCGCTTTTTAATCAAATAATATATGGCTGGAACAGTGTAGTAATTGAGAACCTGGTCATTATTCTGTATTGACTATAGGTATTTGGTTATGGGAACCCTGTGTAAATGTCGTAACAATTATAACTCTAAAGAACCGATACAACAATTTCAAAATATAAAATAAAATTGAACATATTATAATCAATTTAATATAATAATAATATTTAATCCATTGAATATATGTATATAAAGACTAATGTTTATTCGCAATCTACTAAAATTTTAAAATTAAAATAATTAATAATTTGTGCATTGATATTGATTACTCAAGCTAAAAAAAATTCAATGAATCGTTTCCTATAATGTATTTTGTATTTTTGTAATTCTAATTATAGAAATGTTGGATATTTGCAGCATTTATATAATTATAATGATAAACTATTTTTAATAATAATTTATTTTCAGATACAAACTTAATCATTAGATATAACAAAAAGTTAAGTCATTAATTCACGTTATATTACGTAATTTTTTTCCATTGCGATCAAATAATGCATTTTACTTGTGAAATAAAAGCTGATTGAGCGTAGGTATTTACAATTATAGATATCAATATATTTATTTTTTAATCGTGACACAATAGGTGTAGGGTTATTAAGTACATTGGGAGGGCTGAAGCCCTGCTATAAATGTTCAACGTACTATTTCGTGGAAGATCTGTCCCTCATATCCTCACTCATCACCTATATTTAGTTAATTACATTCATAAATAAAAAAAAAATAAAAATCATAATCTAGATAAAAATAAAACATTTATATTTTTCTAACTATAATTCCAAATGTCTATTATTTTTAAAGTGTATACTCGTATTTAAAATACTATTTGGATCAGTATTACTAGAAATATTTATTTTAATATTTAGTATTACCAAAGATTAAAAACGATCTTGTGTCATAATTTACAGTATATACATACGAGTATACCTATGCATGGACACGTCTCATTGTCAAAAATTACCTCTCACATGATGCAGAAAAAATTGGTAAGGTCAGCACTAAATGTAGAAATTTATATAAATTGGAAAACATTGAAACTGTTATATGTATTTTGAATAAATTGATTTGATACTTGTACTCCGGTTTATTATTATAGTGTTGAATGAAATTGTTAGCCACGAGTTCAATTTATTAAGAACAGTTTATATAAATAAAATAGACATGTAATAATCCTAAGGGCTAATATTCGCACTTGGGGAGAACTAAGCCTCTCCATGCTTCTTAGATATGCGTAGCGTACTTTTCAGTGACACAAAATACGTAGAAAAACATGATTTTATACTTTAAAAATTGTATTTTTCATAAACCCAACCTTAACAATACGTGGATTAGAAATTAATTTTACTATATCAGAAGAATAGAAAATTTTTTCCGAAGAGGAGCAAGATGAATTTATTGACCTGGTAATTAAGAAAATAATGAAACATATATTTAAGGTTAAAAACTAATTGATTTTTAGTTCAGTGTTTACAATGATCAAAACCAATTGGCCAAGAAGCTTTAAGATATTTAATCTCTTTTAGTAAAACGTATGTGAACAAGCCATTTCTACTTATTGCAATATGAAAATCAAATATCGTTACAGACTCATAAAGTCTGAAAATCAACGCAATAATTAATTGAAGTGATTTGTAATAAACATGTAAAAAGGTATGTTAATATTGTTACAATATGGTTTTGTAAAATTAAAATAGACCATAAAAATATTAAAATGTAAAAAATAAAGTTTTCGGAATAATTTAGTTTTAGTTTAATTTAATTTAATTTTAGTTAAGGGTCCGTGGCTTCATATGAATATGAAATAGACCGTAAGTATGAACGCATTTGTGGTAGATAAGATTTTTCTTTTAAAATTATTACAAGAACACTTGTTAACACTTGATTAATTCATGAAATACAGTGTTTTTAATTTATAATTATTTGATTTGAACTTGTTAATATGCGCTTTTAATCATTCAAAAATCTTCGAACATTCCATCAACTGCAAATACCGTCACGTAATTAAAATAGCATGGATAAGTTTGTACTTTTTTCCATTAAATTTCATTATTTCAGAGCCACTAAACCCGGAACCGCTTAAATGTACCTCCTCTTTGGAGTAGGTATTTTCACAGTTGCAGGCGTACATCGACTTTTTTTTTTCCATGAAGACGTTTGAGTTTTTGTTTCTTCAGAAATGTCAATGGTTTTTTTGATTTTAAATGTTTTAAGTCTGACCTGGAAGGTGTCGTAAAGGTATAACGTTATTTTCGAGTTGAATATTTTCGTGGAAGTAAATCCGATTGCTTAAATATGTTCACGCGAATTCCTCAGTAATCTCATATTAGGTAAGTAAATGTAACCTAATAAATTTTATATCGAATATTTGTTTATAGTCTTCTCCGGTATAATAATATAATATATTGGTATATATATTTATTATTATATATTTGTATGGTTAATTTTACAAAAATACAGTTTTATTGTTTAGTGTAAAATAGGTAATAAATTATAATAACAATGTCGATAATTATTGGAAACTTGAGAAATAGGGTGCGTTACGATTGCAACCTTTTTCACTAAAACGATTCCGTACGTTCTGCCTAACCAAACTTGGCGCAACGTTGCCGTTGTTCACAACCATGAAAATTTGTAATATAACTTATTTTAGGAAATTATTACTTATATTTGAGTTTCATAAACGTTACTGTTATTATTATTTTTAGACCAATATTTTTTGATAATCTATTTAAAACTTTAAAGTTTATGTTCTAATACAAAAAATAAAATTTTATAAAATAATTATAGATTATAATTAATTAAATAATTTTTACTTATTCTGATGTTAGAGCAACAAATAGTCCTAAGAGTTTCTTCAGAACTTTTAACGCTCAATCCTATAGTGCACATCCACCAATATCCTTTGTCATTCAGTCATTGAAAAAAATGCAGGTTGAAACCAATATAAAAATATCTACTGTAGAAGAATATATATCGAAAACTATTTCATCTAAGGATATCTATATATAAGGGTAAAATAAGCGATAACAATCTGGTTTACAAATATAATATTGGTATAATGTACACGTCAACAAATATAGTTATTGCATAAATATTTTTATTGAAGTACACGTTGGCAGTGGCGCGCAATAGGAGTTTTATTGAAGCAGCTGCTTCGTGATTAAAATGGGGTGGGTTGATGATGTGTGACAGAAAAGTTCAATACATTATTTGCACATGTGACATAAAATATTATTATACATTATTTGATTTGAACTTATTAATTTTAATATTTATTTATCTACAAGTATAAATGAATTGTGACTTTGGATGGGTTCTCGACACACATAGGTGCTTCATTGGAAAATAAACTTCGCGCCGCCACTGCACGTTGGCATCTTTACACTCATTTTCGTACTCGATCGTAGTGGTTTAAAGGATTAAGTAGAAAAGTCGTACGCAATTGTGCAAACATACCCAATCATGTATCACCGGAGGAATAAACAAGTTAACATTGTAGGAAATATCCACTCCTCTCAAATACATGTATTTATCAAAGATCATCACTGATCAGTGAACACGTATGATAACATTACAATGATATTCATATACTGTGACACTGAGTGATAGCCATTGTATTAATTACCTTAATGTTCTAAGAAAAAATCTATTAGTTAATTCAAAGATAATAAATAACTTAATTAATTGATTTTTAATACATTTTTATACATTTTATATATTTTAATTACCAGAAACATAGTACAACACATTTGTTTTAAAAAATCATAGTTAAAGAGTTACAATATAATATTAAAATATCTACAATATATTATGATTGTCCTACTGTTCAATTGTGACATAAGTAATTAATTATAAAAATAAAATAAATTTTATCGCATAGTAAATATAAACTTAAGTTTTTTCTCATTTAAATATATACTAGAATATCTTAGTAAATATGGAAAATTGAATGTTGTAAAATTCCACTGTTTCATGTTCATTTTATTTAGATGGTGGATGTGTTCCTTTAATAGTAGTTCTATGTAGTATTCTGAGACCCACTTGATTTCTAGGCGCTTGTGTACTTGGGTGAGCGAAATGACCAACAGCTAAGTTATCAGATATAATAAAATCACCGGATTCCCACTAGAAAGTATGAAATAATAATGTAAGAATATGTAAATTAGTGATAGTTTTCAAATATATTTTTTTTTTATTGAAGAACTTTCAGTAAGAACTATTATAGCTCAAAAATTACAGAATTATATACAATGGTTTATTTAAAACACATTTAACAATAAAAGGTCATTCAAATATAAGGTTATAAAAAATATTAAGACTTCTATTGCAATAAAAACTATTTTTGCCACGAAAATACAATAATTATAAGCAAAAAAAAGTAAACACATGACAACATTGAAATATAATATATGTTAAAAATATACTTTTATATTCATTTTAATAAATAAAATTGTAACTTGAAAGTTATTTAAATCATACAGAAACTACATTTTCTATACCAACATTTTTTGGTTGATACAGTTAATATATTATTTAAAATTATTATTATAAATATATACGATTAAGTAAATAAAGTATAATAAGTAAATATATACGATTAAGTGATAAAACTAAAAAGAAAACATATTTAGCTATCAATCAACTAGTTTCAGTCTAATAAGGATATTTCAAATAATGTAATATTATAAATTAATTACAAAAGTTATCCTACTTTGTAGTAGTTTTAAAAAAGTCTATTCACCTTTCTATGGTGGGTAAATAAACATAAAATACAAATTTTATAGAAACATTTAGTTTAAATTAAATAGATTTTTATCTTATTAAAACATAAAATTAATTTTTTTCTATTTTAAATAAAGTTCTGTTGAAAAAACAGTTATAGCTGTGACTATTTGGTAACACTTATTCCGTTTTTATTATAAAAATATACTTGTAAAAATTAATATAGTATTTTTATTAGTATACTCAATATTTAACAAAAAAAAATCAACAATTAAAAAAAAAAACCCTATTTAATTGAAAACTATTATAATTTGTTGATAAATTTCCATGGAATATATTTTTTATTTTTTAGTTAAAAATCCTATGTTTATAATTTCAGATGTATGCTATCAATTTTTATTTATATTCCAAGATAAAATTTCTTTTAATAAAATAAAAACAAAATTACCTTATGTGTATATATGTATTTTCCATTATCTTGATTGATTTTATTATTTATTGAACTTAATAATTTTTCATATTCTTCAGTAGTGGCAATTTTTTCTGTTGGAAGTTTATAGTCCCAAATAAAACTAGTAGTCATTCCCAAATGAAAACACAAAACCTACAAATAATTTTTATAATATAATAGTGAGATAAAAATACTTAGTGTTAATCAATTAAGCATACTGGTTTGCCTGTTAGAGGATGACTATATATCAAAGGGTGTATGGGTCCATATCTTCTGTCACTAACCATCCAAGCTCGATTCCAACAATCATAAGTTTCTTTGTCTAATCTTTCAATCAGTTCAGTTAATGGAATAAATAATGTATGCCCTTCTTTAGGCACTGATTCCATATGATACAAAGAATAACTAAATGGTGCTGGTTGAAATGTTCCATCAATGTGCCAACCTGATCGCCCAACACCTTAATAATATTTAATTAGGATATTATATTAGTAGTTATATTATACAATATAATTCAAATGTGTAATTAAAAATTAAGAAGCTAAACTCTTAATTCTATAATTTAAATATTTTTTTGCTAATATAGCGTATTTTACTATATAAAACATTGCTAATGAAGGCTTATGAGGTTAATACTTTTCATATGAACTATTATATACATAACATTTGTATTAGTTATTTAATAAAAAGTCTTTAAATAAGAATGAATCAATTTATAATAAAAATTTTTTACAAATATTTATAATAATCAAACTTTTTAAAATCATTCCAAGTTTATACCCATGACCTGTTTGTAATGTATACTATAAGATACAATTGTAATACTAACAATTTTTGTCAAATATAAATACATCAAAATGTGATCATTTTTGTTATTATTTAATGTTTAAATGTCTTATAATTATTACTATATATAATTTAATCAATTAATAGCTACATTTAAATGTATGGTTCAATACTGAAATATTTTAAAGAAAACATTTTAATTATATAAAATATTTTATTATTCTATTTAAGTAAGTACTTGCAAAAATAAACTGTCAATACATATAAACACAAATGTTAAATTTAAGTAAATGCAATAGATAGATATAAAATAATCTAGACTTAAGTTTAAAAATCATAAAATTAATTATATAAACAATATATTTAATATTTGTTACCTGTACATCCTTCATTTTCATCATTAGATACTCGAAACACATCAGGATGAGGTGATTTTGGATGTTTGTAAAAGGTAGATTCTAGTTCTCCAAACCAATGGCTGATCTCAACATGTCTATCACCACTTACAATACCTTGATCTTTAAATATTAAAATTCTATGTTCGGTAACATCTTTTTTAATCTCTTCAATAACTGTAACATTATTGTAAAAAATATGACACAAAATACTTTACGATAAAACAGAAATTTTAAAAATAATTTATAAAAATTAAATGATTTGTTTTTAATAACAGTAATAATTAACTATAAAAATAATAAAATTTCTCATACTTTTAGGTCTATTTTCAGTTTTCAAATCAATTCCATATACTTCACATCCTAAAGATTTAATGATTTTTTTCATTTTACTATTTATATTTTTCGAAAGCATGAAATCAGTTTTATGTATAAATACATACGTATAGCATAAAATACATTTTAAATATAATATTTTAAATTATTTTATAATAATTTTGAAAATATAATACCAAGTTAATAATATATGTAATTTTATATAAGTTAAGTTAGAAAAAAAAATTTTAAAATTGATATTGGACGCTTGTTATCTATTCTTATGTAAATATCAAATAATTGTATGATAAGAAACAATCACAGTTGTGTTGTACAATTGGATCTGCGCCGTGATAAATCCAAACGTTCCAAGTGCTTACCACGCATACGCCGGGACTTTTTGACATCTATAGATAATAAAGACTTATTAGGATCTGTTGACAACATAGTTACTTATCAATGATTTCAATACTTATCCGAGTATGAAATATAATAAATAATAATAATTTAGTGGCGTACATAGTGGAAGGGCTAACGGACTGAATCCGCCCCCTCCCATTCCCGTATTATTATCATTTTTTTTCATGGCTGTGAGCAAATAATATGGTGTATTCATATAAATATTAAATATACTACACTACATTTATGTCGTAATAATTTCATTTCCCATATGAACTTTTAATTATCAAGTAAATAAACCTTAATAATTATTCACTTATTAATCTAGGTACAATTGGGATAACAGTTTGCATTAAAATACATTGGTTTTTATCATTTTTATTGTATTAATTATATACATAATTTAGGTATATAGATCAAATGCACAAAAATATACGATTTCAACAAAAAAGCTATCAATAATTTATATTAATTCTAGTCATCAACATTTTTTGTAGTGGAAATTTCTTCTAATCGGGCGCCCATGCAAGGTCCAGCTTTTACATTAAAAATATTAACATGATCATGTTGTGAATTGCACCATGTTACTGATCAGTGGCGCATACAGGGAGGTTAAGGGGTTGTAACCCCCCTCCCCCGAAATTTTCTCCAATATCTAGGTTAAAATTTACAAATTTTACAAGTTTGAAATATGAAGAGCTAGTATTGAATACCTAGTATTCATTAGTATCATTGATTATAGAATATTATACTATTATCAATGCTATTATTTAAGTCAAAATATATTAAGGATTTGCATAATTTTGTCAATTGTAAAATGTGTTATATTTTTACCTTGACCCCCCTCCCCCGAAAAAAAGCCTGTGTGCACCACTGTTAGTGATAATCTTCTATCCTGAATTAGTTTACCTTTGATCTTGGCAGTTTCAGCATCTTTTCTCATTTCATATTTAATAACTAATGCTGGAAATAATGTATCCAATATATACTCAATCATGTCACCTAATTGTAAAAAGTGTGTTATAACATGGTTTTCATCATTTGCTTTACATCCAGACACTAATAATTGTGTTGGTCGATGATCAACTGAAATTTAGTAAGTTTTATTTTCTCGTACTTTATTTTTAGCTTCGAGTAATTTGTTAGCAATAACTACTTTTTATTTCATTTGATAGGCATTTTTGACTGTCCCAGATGCGGGTATGATTCCAAGAGCTTTCAATTTATTTCTCAAATTCATGAATTTTTTTTTCAAACCTAATAGTTCTTTTTTTTATTACGTTGCCCTCGTTGTTTTTTAATTCATAAATCAAAATCAGTTAATAATAAATTCTTTAACGCTTCTTGTTTAGCTTCAATAGTTTATCCTCTTTGGTGTGAGTTTTTGGAGGTAGACCCAGGGGTGAAGTGACCCACCGGGATACCGGGAAAAATCCCGGTGGCCTAGAAGCTAAATGGCTTGCTAACCTGGAGTATAAATAGAATAAAAAGATAGGAAAATAATGAATAAAGGTCCCCAAACACTGCCGCGGTGGTGGTGGTGGTAGTGGCAAAGGCGGTGACGTTAATGTGTACACACGTATTGTAATGGGAGTACGCACACTGCAGCAAAAATTCGGACGCGGTAAAATATTACCGCTGCGATATTTATAAAAACCGCAATATGCTCGATTTCACCGCCACCGCGCAGCGGTATTTTCAATTGACTTATCAAATATACGCTAATAATACCTATACTATCTAATATATATGGTGTATATTACGCTTTAAGCGGCCCATACATGGTTAATAATATTGATCAATATTTGATATTGTCAATAATATTGAACAAATTAAAAATATCTGATTTTTATTGACCCACTGTCAATAAAAATAAATTAATAAAATAAATTTGAAATCTTCAAATGTGTTACCAGTGGCTAAGTAACGCAGAGTCAAGGAAAGTCATTGGCTGGCTGAAATCGATTCTCGCATTATTGTATTTTGTTTTTTTAATAATGGAGTAACTTAAGTTAAAAGCTCATCATAGCATGACTCGTTCATTTTTAAAAAAATTCGATAATCTTCAGGTTGGTTTAATCGTAGCTCAAATAACAGATTTTCACAATTATACTTATTTCGCTTTTGCAACCTCTCATTAAAAACCAAAACCTCTGCTTCCGTTTTTTCTTTCTTTTATTAAGAAAAGAAATAGCTAGAGCAAGAGCTATTATAGTATTATCTAAATTATCAGACATAATTGTTTATAATTCAAATGCATAAATTGTTTAAAGCGAATTTAAATCTGATTTACTATTTGATAACGGACCTGGTAATTTGATAATGATATTATGTTTAATAATTTTTCAATAATATTGATACGTTGATGGTCATCGTCAATGTTCGTCGATATTTTTTCACTAATATTGAACGTGTATGGGCCGCAGTAGTTTAAACTTCGTTTATTTCCTAGGAACTATTCAAGTTATAGTTTAATATATTATTTAACTTAATTAAAAATAATCAATCCAATATTATATACATATATATATATATATATACATATGTAATGAATATAATATTTACAATAGTATAAGTACTATAGTACTAACGTACTATATAGATGAATCGTCAATTTATCAACGAAATAGGAATTAATTAATTAACTATACAATTATTGTATGTAATATATAAATATATTATGTTTATAGTGGATAAAAATCACCACCGCCACCGCCGTAATGTGTTCAGGTCTGCAATTTTAATATCACCACCGCTAACGCCACCGCGGCAATGTGTGGGGACCTTAATACAAGAATTTTCTATCGTTTATTTTATATATTTATATCTAATTCTTATGTGCGCATGAATATATGGTCGATAAGTGATAATCACCATAAAAAGTATCGGGATTTATCAGTGTACCGGGAATCGGGTAAGATAATAAGACAACAATCAAATATAAAAATAACTATTGGGGCGGACGACGTATTAACTAGGTTTTTTTCTCTAAAACCACTCAATAAGCCGTAATATTGAAACACGTAAACACGTTTTTTGTACGTGTTTTTTGGTGGTGTGGCGTCCTCTTAATCTAATAAATAATATTATAGTCACCATGATATTAGCACTAAAACAAGATTACTAAAATATTGTTACAGTGTTACAGTAATCGTATAATACAGTATGATGATGGACTAGTGGAGTACCTACATATTTATATTTCATACGTATTAACAAGGCTTGTTTTAAATATCTTATTCATTTCATATTTCTTTTTGAAATGAATGATAATAATAAAAAATGGTGGTGCTGAAAGAGATAGGGAAAACAATAAAAAGTTATTAATATTAAGTGGAAAAAAAAATGTGTGAAATTGGATTCATATTTTTGTAAAAATGTTTGGTAGGTACTTATGATAAATTTTAAGATATTTTGTATACCAAGTTGATTATTGCTCTATCTAAAATATCCAATAATGAAAGTTTTAAACCTAATATATTAGATCTAAAGCTGACGGTATATTACAGAGGTGGCAAATCTTTTTTGGTTCAAGTGCCAAATTTTACAAATTAAGGATTTGAAAATCGTTTACGTGCCCAAAAAAAATGATATTTTCTAAGAATAAAAATAAAATTACAGATATATTACATTATTTTTATTAAATTTTTGTAATTCCTAGTGAAACACAAACAGTAATCGTTTCATTGGTCGAAAAATGTATTTCCTTCAATTTTATTTAATTTGTTATGGCTTTCACAAACATAAGTTGACGACAAATATGAAAGCACAAGGAATATTGTCATTTTTAAAATACATAAAATATAATTATAATTATTATAATATTATATAATTAATTATATAAATATAGTATAAATAATATAAAAAAAATATATTATTTGTCTCTTTGAATTTCTTATAATCAACATTTTTAAGCAGTATAATATTTTTTTTGTATACAATTTTTAATAATTTCAATTTATGGTCGTGCCATTAAAATTTGGTCAGCGTGCCACCTCTGGTACGCGTACCATAGGTTCGCCACCTTTGGTATATTATCTTCATTATTGAAGTATGAAAATATTCTCATTGCACAAATATTTATGAAAATATTTTCCATAACAGACTTTTTATCCAAATATTTACTAACGAGTAGCTTAGATTTATTAAAATGTCAACAAATGGTCGAAAGGACTTTAGAACAAATAAAGAAACTCTAACGAAATATAGAAAATACAAAAATTACATCTGATAAGTTCATAGAAAAGACAAAACGCCTAATTGATCTAGAAATTGAAAATACTGACGATGAAAAAATTAAGGAAGATTCAAGACCAGTTTGAAAATAAACATGTAAGAAGAAAAAAAGGGTGGCTGATTATAAAATAGAAGAAGAAGAACTAATCATTAAAGCTGCAAAAAAATTTGAAGTTGGAGTATATAATAAAGTATTTGATACTTTTATTCAAAGTATGACTACAAGATTTATTAAAAATAGCGCATTGTTATAATAATATTGTTATCACCTATAAGACAACGACAATATGAAATTTTTCAAAATTTGGAATTTGAAATCCTAAATCTTTATAAAATATAATACTCCGAATATAATTTGAATATTAACTTGAAAATGCCTACTTGTTGGGTTATTCTAAATTGTAAGTATTGAGAAAGTACTGGTAGCGATATTCATTTTTTTACGTATGTACAATTAAACATTTTTATGTTTTGAAACAAGTGTAGGTCCCTAAATACAATTTTAAATATTATAATTCTAAGTTTCTAATTAATGATGAAATTCGTTTAGAAAAATGGTTGTTGGCTATAAATCATTCAGGATTTATACCCAAGAAGTCTAGCCGAGTATGTAATATCCATTTTTTAAAAACAGATTTTGTTGATAGTCCAGGAGTAGTTATAAGTTAAGACATAAACCCTGTACAGTACCATCAGTTTTTCCTGGTAGACCTGTAGCATCAAGTAAAAAAAAAATGTTAAAAACATGTTTTATGCATATGTAGTTAATTAAAAAAGTATTCTTGACCATGTTTCCTTGTTTCATAATTCATAAAACATTACGATTTAGTTATATACTTATATACTTATATACTTATGTACATGGTTATATCCCAAATGTATGTATATTGACGTAAATACTACATAGGTAGTATTAATTAATGGTTTGGTGTAATAATATAAGACAGAGAACTGAGAAATAACAAAATTTAGGCAAGTTCTCATTTATAAATAATAAATCTATAATATTAATATAAATGATAATAGTCTAATATTGATAACGTTTGTTTATCGTGTTGTCTTCTTTGCATATGGCGTCGTGTTTCAGATTATTTTGTGGTGGTGTATTTGAAGACGGCTATCTAGTGTTATTATATATCTGTGGTTTTTATTTTACGATTTATTTATTTCTGGTGTGATATTCGTATCTGAGTATTAAAATATTGTTCTATTGTCATTCGCCACTATGCCTGATAATTTAATTAATGACATGTTGAATGATGGAATAGTAAACTACTCTTACGAAAAAAAATATGAAATAAAAAATAAAAGACCGTGTCCCTTTTATCATATATACATATAAAGTTATAAATGGGGGGGGGGGGCTGTAACGTATTATTTTAGTGTCTCCCCAACTTAAATACACGTGCTTCACCACTGTGATATACATATCTCATTTTATTCTAATGCTTATGATTTATACAGTTAACAATAAAGAACTATAAAATATGTTTGTGTTATTATTTATAATACAACAATAGTAATCAACAACAAATTGTATGCAATTATTCAATTTATCCTCCACGAGCTACTATGTACAAGTCCATTTTATTCAATGCTCAACTTGGAAAAATTAAAGAAGGGGGACTCTGTTTACTTTAAAAAAAAGAGCGTCCCCAAAACTTGTTAAGCGTTATAATAATTACTATTATTATGTTACAATTATTGTAACATAATAATAGTAGGGGGACGCTAAAATTTCTGAAAATTAGTTGGGGTACTCCATCCCCTTACTTTCCTCCTCAAGTCGAGCACTGATTTTATTGACATATGATATTTATAACAAAATTATAATATATATATAGTATATATAGTATGTTAATTAATGAAAATATTATTCAAACATTACGTTTTAAAATACCTTCGATCAACATAACATAATCAAACGATATACGTACATAGGTACACATATGTACACATTACATACTATATGTATGTATGTACTGTATATCAGTGGCGTAGCCAAGGGGGGTGGCTAAAAGGGCTATACCCCCCCATGGGCCGTGTTTATATGTATAATGTATCTTGACTATTTAATAGAATCAATGAATGCTCGTTTTAATCAAAGGCTTATTGATGTTATGCCACTTGAAGGACTTTTTCCGGCCAATTTAAATATGTATGACGATAAAAATATTATAAAAGCTGCTAAAATATATGTCCAAGATCTCCATGATGATACTTCATCTACAATCAGAACTGACCTGTTCATATGGAGACAACAATAGAGTAAAAATACTATTCCAAAACCGAATTCTGCTCTTGATTCACTCTCTCATCACGCCAATCTTCGACCTAACATTAAAATACTATTACAATTATTCGCCACGTTACCAGTTACCTCTTTCACTCCGGAAAGAACGTTTTCAGCACCTAATCGCTTAAAAATTTTTTTAAGAAGCACTATATCGGAAAACAGACTGAATGGGTTAGCTATGGCTTATATAAATAAAAAAAGAGCAATTCGATAAAAGTGAAATAATAACTGAATTTGCCAGAAATTCGCCTAAGAGGATGCAGCTGTCAGAGTGGAGCAAGGGACTGAACACTAAAACCAAAATTATTATTATTATTATAAATTATATATTAATAAATATTTTTAAAACTATACTAAAATGCTTGAATTAAGTTTAGAAACTTGGTGGTAGATGGTGGAGGGGGTTAAGGGTGAATTCTCGTATCCTCTCTTACCTTACTTATCCAAAAAAGTGGTTAGCCCCCCCCCATTTAAAAATCCTGGCTACGCCACTGCTGTATATAATATATAAACAAAATTGCCGCAGCTTGTATATCGACTTTTTTTTTTTTGGCCTCTAGTGTTTTTATGAAAGTGGAAATTGGCCCACCAACCACAAAAGGTTGAACAACCCTGAAATAAAATATTCCTTTAATGAATCGATTGGCTCCTCGTGGAAAAATCATGCGCTTTTTTTCCGATCACTTTTAGCATATAATAAGAATTTGGTCTCCTTGTCTCTAGTCTCCATGATCACAAAACGTTACACAATCATTTTTCTAGGATGAAAATTTCAATCAAATTATTGTGATTTATGATTGTATTACAGTCAACAGAAATAGATATATTCTGTATTAATAAATTGCAGACAGGTAATTACTATTAAAACTATAGACAGTGCCGGATCCAGGATATTTGGAACCAAGGGCTGATAAAAATTCAGATCCCTTAAATAGGTAGAAGTACGTAAATGACTTTTTAATTTTTCATAAACTTAAGAGTGCCTTTATACCAACAAGGCCCGAGACGAGCATACCCAGGGCCATTCTAAAGCTGGGGTGAGTGGGCTCATATCCCGAGCCCCGAGACTTGACCTTATCGTTTGGGCCCCGCGATCACGTATTTAAAAAATCAAAAGTTTTCTTTATGCAAAGATTTAAAATAATACTAATTAATTTTGAATTTTTATTTTACAATATTATATTTTTAATTAACTGCAATTAATTAAGAAACACTTATACAGGTTACACTAAATAAGGGTGTAGGTAAAGATTATTTATAGAGAGGTTTGATACATTAAAGTTATAATTATTTCTATTGTGGGAATGCTAATTAAAATCTGTAAAGGAAGTTAAAATGCAATTTAAATAAATAAATAAAGCGTTACTTAAAATAAGTGAATCTACAAAAATACCGGAAATTAAAAATGTGTTACAAATTCGTGCCAAGTTCAGCAATAGGTATGGTATTAATTATCAAATAATATCAAAAAAATAAATAAAATTCTATAAAATTAAATAATTTCAAATGATTTTGCTGTAAACAATTTGAAAAACAGTTTTATATGATTTGTATAATTTATATGAATTTTATTGTAGAGATAATGGAGGCCCATAGTCCATTATCTTAATATTTTTACATTGTATTGGCTATTATGATAAAAGCTTACTTTTTGTATACTTGTTACCTAAACATTTTAATATAAATGTGTTTGCATGAATTATATCATGCAATATTACATTAGTAAATATGAATATATTATATATATTTCAATAATACAATGTATAATTATATATAATTATACATTGTATTACCAACATAATATATTTTCTGTTCATTTAAATAGTAATGTGAAATTTAAACTAATTTAAGCTGTGAAAAATAATTTATAGATTGTATATTATTTAGCTTTTACTAAGGAATATAAAGGTGATCATTAACTAAAGTTTCAACATTTCACTGTAAATGTATTTACCAACATACTATTTAGTTAAGTTAATTTAATGATAAGAAACGAATTTTATTTACTTATCAAATAATTTTTAAAATCAGTGAACCATCCTATAACTATCATAAAATTATGATAATGATAGGATGGTTCACTGAAAAATAATAATAATATGATTTATTTTTTTAACATTTTAGTATGTTAGAAGACACTAACACTGAATTATCGTCTCAAGTATAATTCCTATTATACTACTCGTATACTATTACATAATATAATAATTATTAAAGTTTATTATGAATGTAAAAAAGTATGATAATTTATTTTAATAAATATCTACCTATTACAAGGATTTATTAATATGACTAATACAGTGAAACCGTATTGATTATAAATTTTATAGCATCTTATTATATTATACTGTATTTAAGTTTGAAAGGAGGCGAGAGATACCTACACAAATTAATATTTCACCATTTCCACCATCTCATACTGTTATTTACATACCTACTAATTATTATAAAATAAGCGATTAATAAAATTATCATGTAAATTTCATTTTCTTGAATATTATCGATATTCATTATTCTACGTAATAAGATAATAAGAGAGGTAGTTGCACTCTATTTATATATATATATATATATATAGGATTGGTAAATATTATTTATAGGTTTTCATTATAAGGGTTATATTATTGTGACATAGTAAGAATAATATATTAAAGGTGTATGTATTAGATTTACCTAATAGTTATTAAGTACATGTACATTTATAAATATAATTTGTAAAATAATATTTGTTAACATATTTACATAGTTTGTAAATATCATTACGAAAATACGGATTTTTATGTACTTCAAAATACTAAAATATGCATGTATGTGTGTGCTAAAAAGTAACAAAATATGCATAAAGAAGAAAAATACACGGAAATAAATTAATATAATGTTTGTTCAAAAATTCAGATTCAAAAATAAAGGAAATATTTAGTTTTTAAACTAGAGAAATAAATTGAAATTAATATCCGCATTACACATATGCAACGTTTAATAGGCAATAACACTATATTGATTGTAGGTCAAACGGCGGCCATTATATTATTAAGGTTAAACGAGCTACCTATAGTCTATACATTGCAACTTATATTGGTTCGTTTATGAAAATTCTATTTACCAAATCATTGGTCTGCATTTCACGTTTATTTGGGGATGCAATGTTATCATAGACCCTAACTGTTATTGATTCAAATGGATATAAAAAATTAAGTTTATTTTAAGATCTATCAAGAAATATGATTTTCACAACTGTTGACAAATAGTTTTTGGTCAAAAGAAATTGTTACTTAATGTGTAACAGTTTTAAAAGTTAGGTAAGAGTAGCATTTACATAGTTATTAGTGATTTAAGTTAATAAATCAATACACATTTAAAAAAATAAATAAATATTTACATAAAAAAAAAAACACAAAATGGAAATTAATTGGCTAATAAAAATACAGAATACTCTTAGCCTCTCCTATAAATGTATGTATATTAATTATAATTATGAAAAAAAATATTTATATATATTCAATTAAATATTTGAATTTTTAATCGTGATACTTTAAAAGTGGGAAAACAACTTATTTAAAACAATTTATATTTTAAGATTGTATGGAAATCAAAATTTAAAGTTTTTTTTCCCGTACAATTAAGGAATACAGATTTAACTATTGGTGATTCTATAGTATGATTTGATCCTCTTCTATGAAACTGTAATAAATCATTAATTATTTAAAACAATTAATATCTAAAGAGAAATTTTCATCAGGATACATCGGTTAGCCACCTTATAAGTAATGGCACAAACATTTTTTTTTACTATTTATTTATTAATATACTATACTAATTATACTAAACTGAAGTATCACTCTAACCCTGTTTTAATAAAAAAAAAAAATTAAAAAAATATTTCTAGTTAAAATTTCTCTTTAAAACAAAATAGCTATCGATTACAAATTGTGAAGAATCATATTGTAATTTATATAATATACTCGTATTTATATATTAATACACATTTCAAAGTAAAACAAAATAACTATGAAGTAATGACCACATTACATTTTACGTTCATTGTTAATGTGCACACAATATACATAGTAAATATGTCAAATAAATTATAACACTGTGAAATCCGTCCGGAACAGACTAAGGATGAATCAGAATACTGTTGGAATTTATTTGGTTCCCAGCAAATGGTGCGCCATTAAAAATCAGCAGATCAGTCAGAATACTTATTTTAGTACATTTTACATTTATGTATATAAATAATAAATAAATAAATTTATACTCCATTTACCATTACTTTTATTAATGCATCTAATATGTACTTCAAATGTATTTTTTTTTTTAAATTCAATTTCATAATTACCAATTTTCTAAAGGCTACAACAATGTAATATTTTTTTTTAAATTATTAATTAAATACTATTAATGGTCCCTTAAAAAATAATTACAACATTTAGATAAAAATGTAATGTATACTTATGTCTTACATCATATCTGATAAATTTTATTACTGTAAAATATTTAATAATTTAATTTTCTTCTTTTACTATTAAATAAATTTGTAATTTTTAAATATGTAATACAAATTTAAAAATCATGTACATGTTAGCATTTTTCATTTTTTAGTATATTAATATTTACACAACTATTCTATCATTTTTATTATTATTTATGAAATGTCTTATTAAATACTTGGTTGAAAATGTATCAATTTAAGCTTATACTTATTTTTTATTTTTTAAAGAATATAAAAGTATATAAATTATAAATTTTAATACATAGTTTAGGGCATTGGCAAATAATAATAATAATTTTGGATGATATTAAATTAAATTTATTTCTCTATAAACAGTATTAAATATTTTCAAGGAAGTGAAGAAATTAAATATTTTATAAAATGGAAATACTAACTGCTATAACCTTATTATTCAATTTCAGAATAAGCACCCATGGATGAAAGCGAAAGAGCTAATAATATTAAATATTTTATGTTACGAGAAGTATGTACTTTGGGGAGTTAAAACGAGGAACAAGAGTTAAGTACAATATGATATAGTTTTTTTTTTTTAATAAAACCATTTTGACTGTTCTAAGTAATAAACAATTATAGTTAG
Organism: Sipha flava; assembly: GCF_003268045.1. Classification (NCBI taxonomy): domain Eukaryota; kingdom Metazoa; phylum Arthropoda; class Insecta; order Hemiptera; family Aphididae; genus Sipha; species Sipha flava. Next base: position 1,633,433 of record NW_020271729.1, read on the forward strand.
ATTAACATTTTGAGCGAAGCGTAACTAACTGGTTATGAAAGAATTTTAACAAAATAAATTAAATCATTTTTTCATAATTTAGAAATAAAATGTTAACTATGAATTTCAATCACTTTGTAACAAGTTTTTCGAGCAAAAATTATAAAATAAGAGAATTGTACACGATTAATACTATTAGGATTAGTATTGCTAGGACGGTAAATGGCTTGTAGTTGGGTCAAAATTGTCAATATCTATATGGCTTTACAACCTAATAATCAGGGTTGGGATTTTATAGCACTTAAAATTGCATAAATATACGCTATAATATTACTTTAAAAATCGCTAAATAAGCTCTAAAAATATGCAATAAAAAAAAAAAGGAAATGTATTGTTTAATAATTTTGTACGAGCACAAGAGACGAATGTGGACTGTATAAAACGAATTTTACACTCGTTCGTTAATAATCGGTTATTAGTAGATTTAGTAGAAATCGACAAAAAAAAATCCAACAAAATCAGCAGATAACAAAAATTAGAACCAAATAACTAAAACGAAATTATCATAATATTATATTATACCCACTTATATATTATCGCTGTAATTGTACAGCGTTGCATCAGTTTAATCGGTCTATTTACTTAATAACCTATACATTTATAATTTACTTGAAAATTCGATTGATAAAAATCAAAAAACACGTTTACTAAAATACAATTTCATAAAATATAGCCAATTTTAATTAAAACGCAGGTAAAATGCAAAAAAGTCTCAAAAAATCCAAAAAAAGCACTAAAAACTAAAAAATGCAAAATACAATTTTTTATTTGAGTTCTCTGTATCATGAAACACATTTTTAACTTACTCTGCTATTTTTTAAGCATCTCATAAGAAATATGCAAATGCTATAAAATCTCCACCCTGCTAATAACATATATATCAGATAGTATACTCGTATATATTATTTTGCTAATATGTATGTATTATGCACAAATGTATTACAATTATAGTAAATAGTTATTTTATATAGTTAGATATACATATAACAGGCGAGGGCTTAAAATTGTGTGCAGTATACTATGTGTAACAAGGACTGGAACCGTTTGAATTCATAGTTATCAGTTCCGGTACTGGTTCCGGAATAAAAAAAAATGTTCCGTTTTGGTTTCGGTAGTCTTATATACTCATATCAATACTAAACAAACATTTATTTAAAATAATTAAATTTTTTTTGCACTTTTTTTTAATCAGTTTTATTTTTATCATATTACCATAATGCATATACAATAACAGCCCTAGACCACGAATGCTTTAATTTTCGTTTCAATTTGAAATTAGCGAATTATCCAAGGATATCGCTTATCTGTGGATGCCATGCCACCTTATTCCGTGGATAATTGACAATACACTGTATATATCTTTGGTGCTCAGTCAAAAGGTGTTAAAACAAAAATTATAATTTTTCATTAAGATTTAATAAATGTCTGAATTTCAGTTTTTTTAAATCAATTTACATTACATAAACTTTGTTGTACTCTTTTTATTCTATCTTAAAAACAAAATTTTTCCATTATACTTTTTGAAATATTCGTATGATTTAGTCTAATTATATACACTAATTATGAATTTAATAACGAAATTATGAAAATAACATAAGGAGATTCACATTGAAAATTTCATATAAAGAAATTATTGACAAATTCGCCAAACTTAAAGCAAGAAAATCAAATTTTTATAGTTTGATATTTACACTATAATCATAAATAATAAATTTAAATTGCATTTTTAAAAGAAATAGTAAAATTAAAGACTAAAAAATATTTCATCGCCGGTCACTTACGAATCTGTGTATGCGATTTCGACCAAAAATATTGCTCCGATAATTACAATCATAAGAAATTTCTGATAGAAAATGGTTGGTTAAAAACTACTTTGATGGAGGACATTTTACAAATTTCCTTACAGTTTTCTGTATAATTGTGAAAAACTGACGAAAAGTTAAAAACAAAACTGCAGCATTTACGACACACCGGTTTTCAACAATATTGAATTTTAGATTAGATCCCATTTTTTTATGCAAAAGTTAGAACCTTATTAAGAAATTTGGTCTTACTATCATAACGACTATTTTTAGAATATAAACTGATTAACTCGACCACTTTCACTTAGTATCATTTATTCTAGAACAACGGTACATCAAGTTAAAAAAAACCAATACAGCAATAACATCAATCCATCCCTGTCTTCCTTGTCTTCCCTGTCATCACTATCTCACCCGACCGTGAAGTCTAACGCAATCTAGGAGTTTCATCTTTTTAATCTATATTTTAATTTTTTTTACCGAACTCAAATAAAATAATATATAAATTGTTAAAAAAAATATCATCTTAATAATTTTAATATTTATTTGTACTTATCTTGAACTGTATACAATATATAATTCACACATTTTTAATCTTACTAAAGAAGTCTGAAAAATTTTTAAATTTACTCTAATAGTTTTCTATTACTATTTTAAATATTAAAAACGCATATTTTCAAGATCCGATTAAGATATTTTGCGCCCAGGGTAAATATCCCTAAGACTCGGAAATTGTTTTTATAAACATGAATAGTAAGTGTATTAATATAAAGACGTTCCCCTAAAAATTCTTCAATCTATGCTCTTAGCTATACCTCATTTAGTTACGATAAATTTTATTAAAAGTCATAAGAAAAATAATGAAAAAATATGTTTATATGTATTAATATGTATATTTGTTTGTGTATGTTAAATATGTATCAATCTTTTTAATATAAGAGTAAGAATAAAGAATATAAACTAATAAACAATATTGATATTATAATAAAAAGAAAATTAAATTATAAAAATAATAATTTTGTAAACATGATTACAATTTAAATTGAATAAATTAATTAAAATTATTATATAAAACACTGGTAAATTATGTAAGCACATTATTTTATTTTTGTTAATTATAAAATTTTTATAAAGATACTTTCCTTGACTTCTGTTAAACGAATCGGCCAATTATCTTATGAAATTGGTCCAAACAGAACATTTTCAATATTAATTACAACAGTAGATGAATTTAATTTTTCTTTTTAAGTAGTAGCAAATCATGTTTGACCCTAAACAGGACATGGTTTAAAAAGTGTGAGATCTCCAAATCTTGCACGCGGGGGTAGATTCTCCCCCGCTGCAACCCTCTAATCCGGTTCTGCATATTTTGATATAAAATTTGCTGTTAAGATAAAAGACATTCTTCTTCCTCCCCTCCCGTCCACTCTGAAAAACCTGTCACCGAGACGGCTCATCCTCTCGTCATGTTTGCATTTCAGTGATAACAACACTGGTCTACAAAATTAAACTTTTTTTAATCATCAGGGTTGTATATACATTTTTCCAAACCAATTTTTTGTACTGATTTCAAATTTGTAATTAGATTTTTTCCATCACCTTTATTTTTTTAATTATTGTTATTTCATTTTTTATAGGTATAGAATATATTTTGAAATAAAATTACTAAATTAAATGTTTATTTTACTGGTTTTTTCAATGATTGAAATTGCATGAACAAATTATGGAATAAATTAATTCAAACAAATATTTAAAATAAAATAATTAAATTAAAAAGGCAAATAATTTACAAATTTAAATATTTAAAAATGTTGTGAAAATGATTTTCTGTTATATTTTTTATCAGGTACGTCACGATGTAGCATCCAGCAGTAGTCCGCTAACATACTTTCATTCCAAAAACCCTGGTAACGTGTTTCCATTAACTGGATGTCTTGTCCATCTTTCGCCTTGTCCATCACTTACCGCACCTAAACCAAATATATAAAAAAAAAAGAGAATAAATATCAAATATTGTTTACTTCATGCAGTCGAACCTCTATCGATAAAATGGTTTTGTCTTCACAAAATTAATTATATTAATATTATATAGTTTTATTATAAAATCGATTTTTCCCGTATTGCTTAGGGGGTAGGTGATAATTATTGTCCATCTGTAAATTCAATTGGTTAGGTAGTATTTGAATAAAAAATATTAATATTAATTAATATTAGTAAAATATTAAACTATTATCTTCAATGTTCTTCAATCACCATTGTAATATATGTTTTTATGTTATAACATGTTTTTCTATGTGTAATTTTTAGTATAATTAAGCCAGGGGTGGATCTGAAACTTATTTAAGGAGGGTGTAAGTAGGAATATTCTATATATATATAGCAATATTTACAGCTGTGTACTTATATCAAAAATAAAAATAATATAAACAAATCCGAAGGTGGGGCGATCACCACGCCCCCTCCCTCGACCTAAGGGCCCTTTGTTCAGATCGCGGATTTGGCCTTTTGACGTCAATCCGACTCTATTAAGACCTTCTTCTGGAAGTATTGGAATAGATAACGAAGCACTGTGTCTAATTGGTCTAATTGCAGAGTCTAAGCATGGGTTAATAATATTATGTTAATTTTTTTTCGAAAAACCACTTACGTTTACATTACAAAAGTAGCAATCGTTGTAATGATTTTTTTGTTCTCTCCATACCATTGGTATTGCAAATGGCATAGACGATTTTCTTTTGTTCAACCAATCACGCAATCCGTTAGAACAAGCACTACATATAGTTTGTGGTACCCATGCTTTATCTTGGTCACCAAGGGGACAATCAAAATATAACTTGTAAATATTCCGAAGATCATTTATAATTTTACGCCGTTGTGTTTTAATTGCAAATGATCCACAAACATAACAAAAAATATCTGGATGATTTTTACACCGACGAGCTGTAACGGACCGCGGTTTGCTCGAACGCCAACAGGACGCTGCAAAAACCCGTCGTAGTTTGACAGCGCAAGTCATGGTCACCGTCGCGCAGTTCCGTCCGTTTTCGTTGTTTGCGTAGTATTACACGTACGTGAGACAATTCATATCGTCTACACATCAGGCAGGTAAGACTGCGCAATAACGTAAGATCCAACGAGTAATAGACATCGTACCCTATAATAATGTACAGCGGCGTATGAAACCTAGGCGCGTACGTATCATATAGTGGTCACGGTCTGCCGACGTCGGCAAAAACGATCCGTCCGTCTATATAATAATCTCTATCTTGATGCGCGCGCGCTCCTCTTCGATAATAACATTAACGGGGAACGCGTAACGCAATATTGTTCTTTTTTTTTTTTTAAAGTGAAAACGTTCGCGTTTGCTTAATGTAACGTCACGCATTACATCGAACGTTCTCGCGGAGTGTGCAACGCCGCCGCCGCCGTCAACGAGAGCTGATGTAACCAACGACTGAAGCACTTTAGCGCGTGCAGTACGGCGCGCGTTCGATTTACATGCTCGTAAAATTCATAACAAGTACAATTTTTCGTGCGGCGGCGGCGGCGGTGAGTACGCGTTTCCCCGCAGTTGGCCGCGGCGACGGTCTGGTTACGAAAATAAAAAAATAAAACGTTTTAAATACTAATAATAATAAAAACACTGTTACCGACGCAGAAGCGCGCGCGCAATCGTCGCCGGACGTTTGACCAGGCCGGATCGCGAAGTCTCGAGCGGTGCCGTCGCACCGCGGTGTCCGTCTGCGCCATCATCGTTTCCGTCGGTTCCGCGGTCGTCGCCTCCGTCATCCCTAGCGCCGACCCGGACCGCACACGTGCGCATTCGCCTCCGTTGCCGCAACTTTAAGGTAAATATTCAACGTCGTTAGAACGTGCATTACAGTATAACGTCTAGGGATATACGTAAGGCTCTGTAACGACACACACGCGATTTAATATTACAGATGATGTTCTCGCGTCGTTGAGATTTTCGGCAAGCGAATAACGGGTGTTTCTGGTAGGGGATGGGATAATAGGATTTTTTCGGCAAATATTTTTTTCCATGTGGCAGCATGTCGAAAACGGTTAGTATTACCATCTACTTTTCAAACCGTAAAACACGGTTTTCGATCTTCTCAGTGCAGCAGTGTGCGAAATAAAACAAATCGAGATTATTTTTAAATCTTCAACCATGCACTTACTTCTGTCGATAATTGTTTGTTCTTTTGATGAATAGTTTTTTTCTTTGAGATTATTTTCTTATGCGTTCGATACGTTTCAAATATCATGACAAATATTTATTTTCTTACAAGCACTATAAATATTATTTGTAAATACATTACTGCAGTGAACGGAGCTTTGATCAGAATCGTCTTTTTAATGCGATGCTATAGTTTTTGAATTTAAAGACATCTGTTTCTGTAGAATTTCAGTTGCTCCTGTTCGTCTCTCTGGAAATTTTTTCATTCGTCTATCGAATGTACCAAAAAATTATTGTGTTCACAACGAGAATACGTTTCATGATCAAAGAAAACGCTGTATAAATGCACTGAATTTAGTTTTAAGTTGCATATTATGTACTTCTATAGATAACGACCAACAACAATGGTGACAGTTGCAAGATAGTCTCCGTTTAAGAGTCGTAGATGTCTTTTGACTGTGAACGGTATTTTTATATGATATATACGGAAATACCGCTATTAGAACTTAGCTTCCAAACGCTCAATGAGACGAAATGCATCATCCTTGTCCCGAATTCAGATAAGAAAAATATTTTAAAGTACTCAAAATCCACTTTATCCTTATAGTACTTTTCCCGTAAAGGGAGTCAACCATCTTGACATACTGTATATAATAAAAACGTTATTAATTACTTGTAATATTTTTATTTTTTACCCGACAAAACATCATACTGAATCAACATACTGAATTAAATTATTATATATAAGTATAATACTTGCAATCGTCCTGTCTATTTTATCATTCATCATATTTAATGTGGCAATTTAATTTTATCAAAGACCAATGTTCTGATAATAATAATAATATTTTTATCTCTATAAAATTTAGCTTTTTGCGTTTTGTAAAATAACAATCAATATATTACATACACAAAGAAAACAAATTAATAAAAACACACATACACACATACACGAACGCATGTATATATTTATGTAAATATATATTAGGTAATATAATATAATTTATGTACACACTACATACAATATAATAGGTTACCAAGCCCGTCAATCCATAGTATAGAATTTAAATCAAAATGTTATTCAACTGAGCTCAAGATTTATATTGTAGATCTTTGATCTTAAATATTTTCTGTAGGTAATATATATATATAATTTTAATTTATTATTTATTGTCATGCTTCATTTTAAACTAAGTAAATTAAACTTATTTTATATCAATTGTGACGTGTATTTATAATGGGTCATGTACTCACACATTCACATTATTTACATATGTATTTGAATATTATATTTATCCGATAACTAATCCATAATTATTTGATACAATTATAAATTATAAACAAATTATAATTTTTGATTTTTAATTTACTAATTATAAGTAAATGCTGCCAATTTGTAAATAATATTTGTTTTTATACTATGGTTGGATAGTTTAGATGGTTTATTCTTAAGATTATGGTGTTGACATGTTATGAAAAAAAAATAAAATTATCATTATTCGTAGATATTTGGCATTTTGTTGGAAAATTTAAATCATAGTAGGATAAAATAAGAGTTTTCCAATATTTTTTTTTTCTAACCAAATTAATAGAATTTAAAATAAACGCCTCAATAATTCAAAATAATAAATAAATAAGCCACACCTTAAAAAATAAATTAATTCTATGTTGTATTTTTTATGAATTTTTACTATGAGGTATAAAAAGAATAAAGATACAATAAACCTTAGTTAGTCTTACAACATTAGTAATTACTAACATTAGTCTTAAGTAATATAAGGTTTTTTTTTAAAAAAAATACTTTATAAGATGGTAAAAGTGGTTTAATATTTTCATGGACTTATTTGGCTTATAAATATTTGAAAGTATACTCAAATTGTACTTCAAAGATATTTTTTTTGTTTTACATAAAATTCAATTGCGTAAAATGATTAAATTTATGCTTTTTCTCATTTTCGATTAAATCTGGTTAATTTATAAGTAAAATAAAATCAATTTTAACTTAAGGTTATCAGTTATCTAAAAAAAAAAATTATATTTTTTTCTGTATATGTTAGTTTACGTGAACATTTATTATAAAACAATTAATCTATTTTCAATATTTATATATATTATTATTTTGTATGTAATACATTCTTTTATAGAATATTTCTAATTAGTAATTACACACGTTTACAAAATTATAATTAGTTTCAAAAAATTTATAAAATATAAATTACACTGGACATTTGAATCGGTTTTTGTTTAATGTTTCAATAGCCGAGGTTTTGGGAAATAATAAAAACTGACGAACTTTCAAAATATGATAACTGTGTTCATATACATTAAGTGAATAGTAGTTAATATTTATGCCAAATATTGATACTGTAGTATTATTTTATTTAAACTTTATAAGTTTAAAGTTGCTCCACATATGCCCTTTTAACAAAAATCAGGATAATTGTACATAAATAATGAATAAATATTTTTAGTTTTGGTTTTACTTTAATTGAAAAAGAATACTTATGAATTTAAAAAACTACATATTATCTTTAAAATGGCTGGTAAAAATATTTTTTTTTTAATGTCAAGAGAATAGTTTTTGTCTTAATTTATAATATTAAATTTAATATCTTCTGAATGTCTTTAAGTTTGGATGGTTTCATCGGGACTTCTAAATTTGTATACAGTAAATTTTGAGGAAGGAAGTTAGTACGAGTTGAGTAGGCTAAGCAAAATGTGTATACTACTAAACTGTTGATACAAGATATTGCTTTACAAATTACCTTTGGTAGTTTAGTCATACATAAAATGTTAATACGAGTTTATTTTAAATCTATTCTGCTGTTGTCTTGGTTTCTTTCTAGTTTCTCATAAAATAGGGCCTTATTTATAGTACCTACCCCGCCTTACTAAAAATCAAAAATCATATTATTATGTTATATTATAATATTATCATATTCTCTATCACTAAGACTTTTTGATCTACACTAATTTTATTCCGTTAGCTAGTGGATGGTATACAAGCGGTTGCATTTTCTTAAAGGCCTTTTTATAATCCTAAAATCTCTATTACATGGAAAGTAGCGGTGACTAATTATGGTGGAAAAATGTTTTTTTTTTTTTTTTAAACGACCTATGTATATCTAAGCCAAAAACAACCGGGGTATTACATAATTATTGTTTTGTCCACCACAGTTGTCTGCGTAAACGTATAGTTCATTATTCTTCATGGATACTCTGGCAATATATTGTTTTAAGAAAGAACAAACCTGATTAGGTTCCTTTTTGTCTAGTCTTCGTAATAAATAAATATCATTAGTTTCGGTTAATAACTTTGCTACAAAAAACGTAATCAGCCAATTGACGTACATAAAAATATACTTACATAGGAATCTTAAGCAAAAAACATTCATTATAATTCATTGTAAAAGCAAACACGTTTTCGTATAATTTAATGCTATACGTATAATCTAAATTAATATGATATTTGTTATCTGAATATTATATTGTCAATAAGTACGATAAATAAGGACTGAAAAATAATATTATATTAATATTAAAAATTCAACAAAAATTACGACGAGACAATATTTTTCCAATATTTATCTAGAATTTTTTTTGTTAAAAAGGTATTTGTGTTGCACATGTCTCCGATTAATAAATATCACAAAATAAATAATTTTATATTTTTCTTACGGTCCATATATCGTTTTAACACAATGATTCACCTATACCTAAGGAACTGAAAACCAAAATTAAATTATTTTATCAAAAATGTAACACGTGTCATTTTAACAATTACCGATTTATTTAGTACAACTATTATAATAGTATTAGTATCTTAGTATCACCCACATACTATATTTAAATGTGGGTAAAGCCACAATAATTTTTAGGATGTGTGGGCACATAGGGTCTTATGGTCTTGAACACTTATCATTGAATTTAATTGTATAATATACGAGTACGAGTACTTACCCAAGAGGTAATAACTTATTAAACTTAATACATAGCTAATTAATCATTAGTGATGGTGTAGGAATTATGCTATCCTATTCTATAAGCGTTAGGGTAGTATATATATATATAAATATTTAAGTCCTCCTAATTCAAAAATTTGTAGGCGCCTCTGAATATTATATATAATATTTACGGAACTATTGCGATATTATTGAATATGTGTTCTAATTTGCATGTTTCTTCAATCATATTCACAAATCGGAAGTATTAAAATATTGGTTATAACCGCTTGTAATTTTATTTGTTTATTATTTTGAATAATTCAAAATGAATTAATTATTAATATTTGCAATATTTCTATAAATTACTAAATGAGTTATTGATATTATTATCATCATATTAATAACGTTTATTTTACTAATCTACACAAAAAAAAAAAAACAACGCACTTAATAGTCAACACATAATGTACCTTAAAATCGTTGTGATCAACAAAAAGATCTATTAACTGATGCCGAAATCAAAATAGTGGTTATATAATTTCGTTTGAAAATACTAGAAAAAATATACGATAATACACTATTTATAGTTTAACATATAATATTTTATTATTCTATAATGTTTATAAACTTGTTTTTGTATTTCCAAAACATGACATGTAAGCAATTGAGATGATTATTTGTGTTCATTATTATTGCAATTCTAGGTGAAAAAAATAAAAAATACTTTTATCAGAACATAATGGTTATAATGAATACTATGTTAATGTTCAATTTTTTTTACACTTATATACTTAATGTTATTATATGCATTGAGTTATACAACAATACAAATTTAATGAACCATCCAACCATCAATACATATATATATATATTTGGAACTTGGGTCAAAAAGGGCCAATCTCACTATTTAACACTTTTGGATAATAAACAATTACATTTTTTTGGAACTTCAAAAATTAATATAAATTTTAATTTTTATTGTATGCATTTTTACTTTTGGAAACATCATAATATAATTATATTCTACCTAATGGTATTTATTAGGTTTTTTAATGTTCTTATTTAAGTGTTTTTTATTGACATTGGCCATATGAAAATCAGTATTTATAAAAAACATGCGATATTGGCCCTAAAACATCATCAATATATAAAACATATTTTTTATATCTAGCCTTATACTTCTTAGGTTTAGTAACAATTAATAAAAACAATAGATTTTTCATTTTTATATTAATTAATTTTTATATTTTATTAATTTTTAATTTTTTTTATTAATTAATTTTTATATTAATTTAATTTTTATATATTAGCATAATTTGTTTAAGGATAAATATAACAAATTAATACTTACTAAAATATTATTATATCAATAGGATAAAAATATGTATCTAATTTAACAGTTTATAAGATATTAATATTATTATTATTCAGTCTTGAATATTTTTTTCAATATCACAAACTTGAAACTTAACTATAAAACAAACCATCTAGAAAATTAAAAACAAACTATAAAATAATATTCAAAATAACGACTTCATTTTTTTTTAAATATAAAATAATAATATTATTATTAAATTAGTCACTTTCTTCTTCACTTGATCTAGAAGTTGCAGAATTGTTTACTAATTTATAGTAAAATGGACGGCTTGATTCACTGATAAAAGGTAACAAAGACTGTAAGTCTTTTAACTTTTTTGCTTCAATTGGAAGAAGGTTAGTGTGTAGAGCAGCGATTCCCAACCTTTTTCCCTCGCGGCACACTAATCCCAACCTATATTTAGCCGTGGCACACTTGTCACTGACTTATATATATATGTGTATACATATTTCTTTTATACACTTGACTTTCATCATATTAATTATTAACACCAAAGTAGTTGTATATCAGTATAATATACAAATAATTTAAAATGGTAGGATAGAAAAAAAAAATTATTATAATTATCCTAAATATTTAATTTATTGAAATGTAAAAACAAGATAAGTTACAATTTTTATAAAAAACCTAATCTTGGTGAGAAATTTGGGACTGTTTTCTCTTCATTATTAGCTTTCTTCGTGGTCGAATGGTTGATAAGCACACCCTCATATCGTCTTCCAAGTTCTTCATTGTGATCGATTTTTAGTTTTGATGGCATTCATCGAAGAGAATGCTGCTTCACAAATATAGGATGTAGAAAAAGGCAGTATCGCATTCATAGCTTTTCTTGAAATCTTGGGATACATTTAATAAATTTATCCAAAAAGATGAGACATTTACATTTATTTTGATTTTTTTTAACTTTGACTTTCTCGCAGTATCTTCAACTAATTTAGAGTACTGTAGCTTTAGACCATGGTCATTTTTTATATCAATTAATTCACTTTCTTCATCAGTGGTAAACAATGCAGTCTCATATGCTGAGTCAATGAAAGGATTTCTCACCAAATCCATCGATGAGACATCCAAAGATGGAAAATACTTTTTTATATTTTCATAAGGCAAACGTAGACTTTTTAAAATTAAGTTTGTAAGATCTGAATTAATGTGACAGTTCTTGACAATATCAAACACTGTAGAGTATGTAGTTCACCTAATTCAAAAGAACGTCTGGTTTTTTTTGTCAAGTCCAATATTTTAAATGTATGATTTTCATCACAGGAGAAGGAATGATTATATAAAACAATTCCAAAATGATTAGTCATGTATTTCATCCACCTAATCTTATTCCACCCCACAGCTTCACCATCGGTATTATTTTTTTTATGTATAAATACTCTACCAATTAATTTGGCAGCTTTGATCTCCATGTCATTGTAATGATTTAAAAATAAATAAATTTTTTAAGAAGAAGAAGAAGAAGATCAAATATAATATTGATAACACTATTAATAAACAATGTCAATATGGCCAATGATAAGATAATATATTTAATTAATTTTATCATATAAGAGCCAAAGTACACATACCTCTTATAGTTTTATGAATTAGATAATAACTATAATGGCGTAAATCAGATAAGTCACTTCAAAAATAGAAATAATATTTTTGTTTGTGACATTGGTCAATCTGATTCTTGTAATTTTAATGATCAAGATACGCCCTTCTAGCACAAGAAAATATATATCAAATTGTATATGTTAAGCCATTTATTTCATTTTCACCAAAAAATGAGATTGGCCCTTTTTGACCTAAGGTCCAGATATATATTAGAGTTATTAAATGATAAACCTTAAAAATAAATGCGTCAGCCGGAGAAACGAAAATAGACACAACAATGTAAGCTGGCTCGCATTTCGTTGACCTACACACGCATGTATGTTACTACATTATTTTTGTTACTACGGTCTTGTGCGTAAATGCGGATGCAGAGTTCAGTCTAAATTGTTTTTTTCTTCGTGGGAAGTGCAGTTAGTTAAATTGACCTTATTCATGTTATTTGTTTTCCTATGATAATATACGTAATCCAAACAAAACGCACCTACGTTATATTGCCTGGGTTGAACGTGTTCACTCGTATAATGTACTGAAGCGTCGAAATTTCATATAATCGTCACTATTGATTGTAATTTTCTTCTGAGTTACACGTTAGATGTTAGACCACGATTTTTTAATAGTATCGATTATAATAGATGGTTTAGTAAATCAGAATTTCATTTTTTAAATGATTGTAACTATTTTACACAAATTCGGATTATAAGCAAATACGTTTATAGTATTGCCTAATTTATTATTTTAAAGGAGTTATATTTGGATCTGAATGCGAGGGTTCATTATGACTTATTCTTAAATACGAACAGGACGTCGGGACTGAGAGAGTCAAACATATTACTACTCTAATATTACGGTGTTCAACAAAACATACTGAGTAAAGCTTTATTCACTAAATATTTATCAGACATCTGTATATTTGTAAAATAATTTATGAATACATATTATTAAAGTAAATCGCATTAACTAACGACGTTAATTCTGTATAAAATATTATAAGTTCTACAAAAATAAGGATAAAAGTTAAAATTGTATAATGTTAGTATTATATAAAAATGTTATTAACCAGCATATATATTTATTTTATTTAAAATTAACTTTTTACATATTCAAATGGTTTGAAATTATATTGTACACTAAAAATACATTAAAAATGCCAAATTTATAGAATTGCTATTAAGTTAAAAATAATAATTTAAAAAGTTTTCCGCGAACCAGGATTCTCCGCATAAATTTTATTTTTGTTATGATAAGATACCAGTTTCTCGAGTGTGTTCTATAAAAATGATTCAAAGAAATTCAAGTTAATTCTTTTATAGTACCATTTGTGTCAATTTTTTTTTGTCTCTTATAGATTTCCATAATCTTCTTAAGCATTCCTTCTTTTAAAAATTGAATTTACGGTCATTTTGAATGAAATATGTATAAAAAATTAATTTGAAACTTATTGATATTTTGTATCAGACAGAGTTCAGTAAGATTGAGTATATATTTATGATATTTATATTACCTTTTTATAACTTATAATTAATAAATTGCAGTTTGTAATATAAAAAATGTTATATAAATTTAATATCATATAGTTTAATTTTTATCAACAAATTTGAGAATTAGCAATATTATTTTTTATACTTTAATTTTAATTTTCCTCTACTATTATTTGTGAAAAAATAATACTATGTTTTATTTTAACAATAAAACCAATATGGTATGACTTCAGATTAAAAACGTTCCAAAATGTTCTTATAATATATGTGGTGCAATATAAATACATACGAGAGATAACTTATTTGGATCCTCATTAAATATTTTAATAGTTATTATACAATTTTACATTTTAAAAAATAAAATTATAATTATTATTCTATAATTACAGTATTTCGAATAATTATAAGTTTAAATATTTGTAATACTTGAAACAATACTATGATTATTAATCATTTGTGTTAGTATTCATAATCGTTTAGTTAATTGTTTCATTGATTTCTGTGGGATTTAATATTTTATACTCATTAAAATAATTACTGATAATTAATAACTGATTATTTGATTAGAGTAAAAATATACTTAAACGTATAGAATTTAAATTTAAATATTGAATGCACAGTAAGAACTTTTAATTGTAATTTAATAATCTATTCAAAAATTAAAAAAGAGTTATTTGCCTATAAATCTTTTTAATTTATTTTTAATTTAATTTGGTTAATACTTAAAACAAAACAGGCTTATTTTTAATTGTTCAATAATAAAAATTAAGTTAGGAAAAAAAATTCTACAATTTTACAAAAAAAAAAATCTAATTCTAAGACCTACAATATTTTAATCACATTATTATTTAATTTAAATTTAGAAAATATCAATTTTATACTTCATTATAAAGAGGATTGCTTTCAGAAAAAAAAAGTAATCCAACATCATATCTATTATTATACTGTATTATATTTTTCATACAGAAAATTACTAATTTACCTTTTGCTCTTCACATTTTGAAAATTTGATAAACGTTGAATCTAATTATTTAATAGCGTTAAAAAAGTATCTTATATGGAAAACGATGCGATAGAAAGAAAGTTTGAATGTAATTTTAATATTGATAGTATTTAAAAAAGAATATTTAATTGCAGTGCGAAAAATAAAGTTTCATTTATAGAGTATGATTATGATACATTTATTTATTTACCGGGTAGTTGTATGTCTTGTACAAAACAATATCCATATTTATTTTTACTTGTTAGACTGCAATCACATTTATTTATTCATTTAATCTGTATGCGTTCAAATAGAACTACAGTTTACACTGCTATTGTTATATAATAATCATTCCTTAACCTTAATCTTTTGAAAAATACAAGATATACTTAAGAATCATTCTTCTCTACTGAAAATTAATGAAAAAGTAAAAACGAGGTCTTGATCAGTGATCGTACACTTACACACATTATTTATATATATACACATAATATAATATCCTATAACATTTACCTACATATTATATATATCATATTAACGTTATATTACTAACATTATTCAAATATTCTAGTACATTTATATCGTTTCATTATTTAAATATTATCAGAAAATAAAATCGAATTTTTTGAAATTATATTTAATAATGAAGTTATATTTTCTGTTTTTGAGTATTTACTTTTTTTTCTCATTGACCTATTTTGATTAATAAATATCAATTAAAAATACTGCTAAAGGAAATATTTGTTAAGCATACGAACATGCACAATAATTTAAAGTTTAGCCAAAGTGAATAGCTCTTTGTTGTAATTGAAGGAGTAGAATATTATTTAAGAGAAAAGAATGTCGTCGGTTATAACGTTTTGTAGAAAAACATAAATATTAGTTATAAAATTAGTGTTACAATATATTTATTACAATCAATTTTCTGTTTTAAGATCATAACTAGGGCAGAGGAGTTCTAGCTCTAAGAATTCACCAAATATGCATTTAAATATACAAAATATGCTTTTAAAATATACATTTTAAAATGAATAATTTTGAACAAAAAATAAAAATTTTTCTGTACATACTTATTATTATAATGAATACATTTTATTTCAAATTGTATTTAACAACTTACAAGTTACAATTAATTATTTGAGTTTTCTTATTTAAATATTTATTTAAGGCATTTTTTATTATAAATAGTAAATAGAACGCGTTTGGACGTATGGTTGGCGGTCAATTGTTGATAAACACAGTGATTACTAAAACATGTATATTTCCGATGCCGGCGACAGGCGTCCGCGTGGCCCGTATCAATATTTTGTGCGTTGAACAATATTATCTCATCTATCTATAAATAAAATGAATAACCCGACCATCAACCTAATCGATAATTTTCGAGACGTTTTTTTAGGAAAAATAGGTTAAAATACGTCTGGGAAAAATCAACAACTATATTAATATTATGATTATCATTTAAAATAATTTTAAATTCAACGCTATTTTGGTTGTATGAATAAATAAATAAAAATGTCGACGAAAAACTATTGATAAAATGATAAATTTTTGATAATATGCAAAATATGCATTTACAGGTATTTTGTATATGCACAATAACATTTCAAAACTAGCTTTGTGGAAGCATAAAACGTATTTGTTTCGCGTTCCACTATTTTTGTGATTGTGCAACAAAAAAAAAAAAATATTCAAACGCTATAAGTCCTCTGCCCTAATCATTACTTTAATTTTTACCTATTTCTTTAATTTTGAGTTATTCGAGCGACGATTTATACTTAGTAAATACATTTTTATTGTTATTATTATTAATGCATTAAAGTAGTTTAACATTTTTAAAAATGTATAATTTTAAAGTTGTTTTTCCTCAAAGCTAAAAATTCCAAAATTGTATAAATAAGTAATATGGAAAATACATGAATATAAATGCTGTAGTGATCATAACGTTAATCTCGAAGTCGGAAATGTTTTAGTGTATACATTCAATAGTCTCGTGTATGCATATATAACTGTATATGCGTATAAATTGTGTAATACATATTATGTATTGTAGGTACATATTATGCACGGAAACGTACGTTCACTGCAACGTGGGAGGGCGATCGATGACAAAAATGAAACATTATTGGGAGGGCTCACGGTTTTAAAACCTCAAAAGAATGTTAATGCTCCGAAATGTTTATGGTCCGGTGCAATATTTTTATTTCTACCGCGGTGTCCATAAAAAAAAAAAGAAAAAAACACAGCGGTGTAAGCTAGTGGTAGAGGAGATAGTGTGAAAGAGAGACGGATAGAACGTAATAATATAATGACTGTTTTATTTCGAACGCGCGGAAAAGACATTAACGTCTTGTCCGTCGCCACCGCCGACGGTTAACCCCTTCCGAGCGGCTCCGGTCCATCGCGCAGTCAATTTAACGCAATGAAAACGATGACCGTCTTGTAATAATAATAATAATAATAATAATAATAATAATAATAATAATAATAATAATAATAATAATAATAATAGCAGTAATAATGATGACACTAGTCCGTCGTACACACATATATATATACTGTACAGATCTCATCAGCAACATCCTCGATGGGTGTTGTTTCTGCCGCCGTCGCTATCGATAGTTTATGTCCTTGTGGCGTGCGCCACCGACGACGACGATTAACGTAATTCGCTAGTCTTCGTAGTAGTCGTAAAATACGATCAATTTAATAGTTTACACACTCACACACACATACTCGCCATACATATAAACGTAAATTTCGCATTTTTTTTTTTTTCGAACCTGTAAATGCGTGCGACTAATTTGTGTTGGCGGTGTTTTTTATCGGTCATTTTCCATGACAAAATAACATTACTATATTTGTGATTAAGCCTTTATAGTTTTGATTTTGTATACATTATGGTGGTTTCTTAATGATTTCTAATTTTTTTTTTTTTTTAATTTTTATCTTCGAGTGATCTATCTTTGTTGGATGCGCCGGATTGTATTAATACAACATAAATAATACGCGTTTCTCAAATTTAAAATATAATTTTACTACTGTACTTTTAGTAAAGGTAACAGGATAGCTCACGTAGGAATGATAGTTTTTACTTTAAATAGGTAAATGTAAATACATTTTATATGTATTTACGAGTTGTTAAAAAGAGGATTCGTTCCATGTGCCTATACAATTATGAATTGATGTTCTTTTAAAGTAGACATTTTATTCTTTATTTTCAAAATTAAAATTCAAATGATCATGTCAAATTTACAATTACTATTATCAGCTGTGAGCTTTTATGATATATATGTTATCAAAGTACATTTTTGCATTAAAATTTTTCATAAAAACGTGTACAGATTATTCAATAATTTATACTTATTTTTAATTGCTTATCAATTATATTACAAAGTATAAAATATTTTACATAAATTAAAAATTATAATGTAGCATGAAACAACATATACCATAATTACATATACCATATACCATCTTTCAAATTCAGACATCAATACGATTTTCAGTGCGTATTACAAGGATATTTTGATTTGGTTGATCGATATTTCATTTTTGTTTGAATTCTTAATCACCCCAAGGTTTTCGTGTATTTGATTTCTTTCTTTCGAATTCTGTCGATAGAACGTTTATTTTTCACGGTTCACTAATCATTTTTAAATTACAAAGCGCAGGGCGGTATGTACTCAGTTGGCTACCCATATAAACGAGCGAGTAAATCTAAAAAAAAAACTTTATATATATAATGTTATTGGTTCACCAGACTTACTTCTTCAAAATCCTTGAATTGCCGGTTAAAGACCCGACGATTTATGGTTCAATAGACCCAAGTGTTTCTAGTGACGGGTTGTCAAAAAATTACGATTTAAATTCCGTACACAATAAGATTTTTGATAATCGTTGAATACTAACATCGACTGTAACTTGTATGATAACTTTCTAGGCACGCCAACAGCACGATGTGGCCTCACATACGGAAAACAGAGAGCGTTGCAGAGCTTAAGATGAAATTCACCGGTAATCAAAATGTCAAAAACGGCATTGGGGTTTCGGCCAAAGCAACTAGGACGCCGCAGATGAGCACAGCTATGAGAAAGGAGATGGTTACCAAAAACAGGACAAAACAGAATATTTTAGCTGTAAACACAAAAAAAGTAAGTATCTATTTGTTATAATTTAAATAATTTAAAAACAACCGTCTCTAAAATAATGTGTGTATATTTATTGGTACACATTTAAAGATTTGTAGACTATTTTAAATACTTACATATCAAGTTATAGGTATTAATTTTATCAATGATAACGAATATTTTTTTAAACCATCTAAAGTAATAGTATTCAAAATAATGTATTAAGAAAAATATCAAAAAAAAATTTAGTAGAAATTATTATATGAAATTATAATTAATATTAAAAAATCATTAAAAATAGAATAAGTTAAAAATTTGTAAAAAATATAATTTTGTAAATGGTATTGAATAACTTTTCCGTTCAGTTTCAATTAGAAATTTATAGAAACTGAATTAATCTAAAATTGATCGTGTCGTTGTAGGAACAGTCGCAGTTCAAAATCATGTTAAAGAGATTATATAAAATATTATTTTATTGCTTTTTTCTGGTGATTTAAATGACTTGTCTTTATATTTATTATGACCTATAATTATAAAAGTCGCTGTAGCATTTGTTCTGAATTTATTTTTTAATGGGAATTGATGATTTATTAAATAAATCTAATTTGGAAGTAAATATTGAACGATAAACATAACAGTATTTTAAAGTTTGTTACTATAATGTCTATAACCTTTTTTTTATACATTGTTCCAATTCAAACGCAGTTTTCCATACAAAATATCGGTTACCTATTGGTATGCTCGTTATAGAACAAAGATAATCGGGGGCGTAATGTATTATTATCAGTTTTATTGATATTATAAATATTTTATAATATTTGATCACGAAAAACAAGAGGCGCACTGACCGCCATCGACCGGTTGTAACATAGTGACCGGTTCTATCTGGTTTTAATGGTACATACACATACAGATCCAAGAAAAGATACGCCGTATACAAACATATACATATAAGCGCATGCATGTTATTCCATTTACTTCCGGTTCGAATTCCCAATTAGTAAGTAGAAGAAAAAAAAATAAGAATCCTGAACGTTAAATGTATTTCAGTGAGATATAATATTATTATAGCCCAATATAGCATAATTTCACATCCAAAAAGCTTATAGATATTTAAAATAATAAAATTTAAAAATTAATATAGCCATCACGTTTAGATCTTATGGTATCATCTATGTATCGTCGTCAAATAATGCCTATTGACCATTGTTCATAAAATTGCTTTTTACTAACTCCTACCTAAGCGATGATAAATCATTATATTTATTTTACTGGCAAAGCTACAATAGTAATGCTGATATATATACACCAGATTGCATTGTAGTAAAAATGTAATGCACCAAAAAACTGAAAATATAGTTTAATATCATAATAATTTAGGTACACTAATTTGAATTGATGGTAGTAAACGGTGTGACAATCAAACATAAAACAATTTAAATATTGCAATTATAAAATTTAAATGAAAAAGTAATGTATGTGTAGGATTAATTTTGAAATATTTGGTTCTGCTTGTTTTATTAATAATTAAAACATCTAAAATACTGATGATATTAAATTGAACTATCAATTTCGTTTTTTTAGCGAAAGAAAGCTAAAAAATTTTCAAATTTAGAAAATATTATCGAATATTGTATATGAACAAGTCAAATTTTAAAATTTCTTTAAAATTGAGATTTTAGTGTTTTCGCTTATTACAGTGGTTCCCAAACTTTTTTGGTTCATCCCTAAAACAAAAAAAAAAATTAATTTATCTCCCGTGAATAAATTAAAAACAACATTTTTTTTTATTTTTTAATAAAAGTAAATTGATGTCGATTTAAAAATAAATATATGATAGTGTAATATACAATATAAATATTTGTCTTGCGCCTCCCTAGGGAGGCGCGTCTCAAAGTTTGGGAATTATTTTCTCTTGAGTGACAAAATATTTAATTAAAGTTTGATGACTGTTTAATTAGATTTCTAACATAAGTTACTAATTTAATTTCATACATAAATATACTTAAAAAAGTATCTTAATTCAATTTATACTTGTATAGGTACTTGTTACTTATAAAAACAATATTATATAGGTATTTGAGTGCATTTTCAAATGGTTGAATTTACAGATAATGTTCATTAAAAAAATAATTTTACATTTACCAATGCATGAAGTTTAAAATAACAAATATATACAACTCATAATTTTTTAAAAATCATAAACTTAAAAACTAAACCGAAATTTTCCCAAAAATTAAGAAAAATTATTGTAGAAATTAGAAATTATTTTAACTGGTTGTAAACATAAATATTATTAATAACACATTTATCATATTTTTAGTTATTATCATGTAACAAAACTAATATATTTATTTCTGGTATAAATAGAAATTGAAAAATACTCATGTTTTTAGGAAAAAAATATTTAATCAACCATTAGTTAACATTTGAATATATATGAAATCCCCAAAAAAGTACAAATATAATTATATTCAATGATTTTATAATATTATCTAGGAAATCTAATAGTACCTAACTGCATTTATCATGTTAATTTTCATTTCATATTACTGAATATCTTACAAACATTGACCTCTAGTGATTCGGTTTTTTTATAATACATGGTTGATTGATATCGGTCGTGACATCTTTATTCGTCATAGCCATGAACTACAGTCAATACGACGACAGGGTTATCATTTTTTCAATTGGTTATCTTAAATCAAACGTTATTTATAATCTTCATATCGTTTTTGTCAATTTTTATTTTTAACATATTTTCTATTTTAACTTAGTATATTTTTTGAGTCATAAAAAAATACAACAATTTTATTATTAAATAATATGACATTTAACTTGACATAAATATTATAAATATTAATTTATTATGTTGTAGGTACTAACCTAACCTTTTACAATTTTATAATAAATAAGTTTTACACATTTTTATTTGTTACTTTTATTTTTCATAGTAAATACCAAAATTAATAATATAGAAAATATCAAAATATTTATGTTTGTGTAAATTTTATTTTGCTCTATGGACCACTAAAATGTTCAGGATTGTGATTCTATACTAATTGTTTTTTTTAAATTATTTATATTTTATTCAGCCAGTTCTCTACTTTCATCAAATCATTCATGATTCATAGATTATCATCATTACTTAGTGATTTGTAGCGTTTAGTTCTTTAAGTTAATTATCTTTCTATTAAATTTAATTAGTTTACATTTATTGATTGTGTTGAGTTAAATTAATAAAGTAAGTAGCTTTTAAAGACATTTTATATAACTAGAAATAAATGAAATTGATCATATTATGAATATACCTAGGTATTTGTATTATACATAAATATTTATATATTTATATATACATATATATTTAAAATAGTATAAAACTAATTTCATAATTTTCATATAACAATAATATGTATATAATCGTATATATACATTGCAAACAGCGTTCTCTTTTTAAACAATGTAGTCTCTGAGTTCATAAAAACGGTCTCTACGATATTATGTAGTCTCGTATTATGGGGATATATGGATTTAGCTATATATCGCATCAATAAGACCTCCTTCGGCGATTAATAATCTTTAACTGTCATCTGTATCAGTGTTGAATCTTCTGAAAATTGCCGCTCTTACTATATGTAAATTATAACCATTAATCCATCTATATATTAAATCGTGTGAACCATACGAACTCAGCCGTCAACTGGTCTATACAAATGAGATTCAGGGGTATTATAACGACGTGTAATATCAATATTCGCTGTATGATATAGTTTCTATTACCGGTATTTACTCTTTTACCGATAGTATAGTATTAGATAAACGTAACTTATTTCCATTGATCTTATATTGTATATGTTAATGTTTACGATTCGTTACTTCCAACAGAATGGAAAAAAAAACATTCAAACCAAATGAGTCAAGTATATAGTGAAAATATATAAATAAATAATTTTAATTAAAACGAATAAATAAATGAGTAAACTATGAATAATATAGTTGTAAAAATGTATATTTGCATCGGTAGCACAGGCACTAAAAATACATTATGATATTTGAGTAAAAAATATTCGAATAGTCCACTTATCACTAAAATAATCGTTTATCACATACTACGAGTACAGAGTACTTCTTATTTATGAATACATAGTTTAGGTTTTCTAATTATTATTATTCGTCGGAATGTATTGTGAATTAACTGTGGAAAACGTAAGTAATTAACGGAGCGTGCCAAGACAACGGTATCTATAATACACACGAAATTTGTTAAGCCATCCGGACCGCGATACCCAGAATAGGTATAAGTTTTGGTTATTGTATACTTGCACAAAATTAATTACCGTTATGCGTACACATAACATTATAATGTTATTATTCAATAATTCACGATTCGTGTTATGCATTTAAACGGTGTCCAGAACAACAATACATGCATAACAGTGCCTCTAATATACGCTCGATTGTAATTAATGTATGGTATTATAGGTTGATTATATATTTATTATACATGAAGTATAGTTAGTTAGTACCATTTTATACATTTCCTAGGGTTCTGGGGTTACCTATAATACGTATGCTTTGTGATACGAAGAGTCTTGATTTGCATGGGAAATGACCTAAGCGTCTGTTTCCTCTAGATCTATCCCGAAAATCGTACGTAGTAATATACCATAAATAATGGAATTCACGCGGTTATAGCTATATTTAAGACGCGAATGACGTTGGTGGTCCACTGCAGCCATGTATGAGACTGTTCTGATTATAGCCTACGGTATACGAAACAATAATTAACCATTGATATACACACTTTTTTGATTCAACCGTTGGTTGCCCACAATTGTTTTCTCAAAAAAAAAAAAAAATTATTATTTTCTATTAAGCCTAACAAAAACGTGAGATTTTTCGATGTACCTACATACATTTAAAAATTGTACCTAACGTTTTTTATTTTTTTCTTCTTTTATTGAAATCTAAATAATTTTCATCATTTTAATACACCTAGTAATAATATAATAATTAAGTGTAATACCAGATTAGGAGGTTTTTTTTTTTAAATATTGTAATGTAATTTACCTTAGTAATATAAAACATTATTAATAATACAATTCTATTTATCATACGTGTATACAAGAGTATCAACTACAATTATATGAATTTATAATTTTGTTTATTTTCTTCGAAAACTATGTAGGCAGAAGGTTTTTTATACGTATATACTAATAATATATAATATGCTATTATAGAGTATATTTTAGGATATCAAAAATAGTTTGATTTTTAATCCAATTTTTATAGTTTCTAAAAGTTTGCAAAGCATATAATTAGTAAGCAATATTTTTTATCTACTTTATTGTTGTATAATTTTAAAAATATAGTTTAGATTATTTTTATAATAGCTGTATCATAAATTATTCAATTCTGAAAAATTGTTAAATAATTGAATAAAATCTTTAATTTGCAAAATTAACATATTTTATAAAAAATTTTATATTTTGAGTGAAACGAGGAGTGTATTGGTTCTTACCATGATGTGTATGTATGTTTTATTTTTATGTCTGTGTACACGATTTTTATTGGGAGTAATCTGATCATCACAATGAAAAACTGACGAAAGTTATAAAAACTAAAACTTATAGAATACCGGTTTTCGACAAAATTGAATTTTTGTTTTTTAAACTAAAATGTTTTGAGTTATTTCTAGATAATTAAATTTTCTTGTTTTTTAAGTTATTTTTAAATATATGTATAAAATTGGTTTGAAAAATATGTTTAAAAAGGAATTCAAAGTTTCTTATTATATATATATATAACTGATTAAAGAAAAAAATTTTAATATGTAAAAAAAATATATATAATGGGAGTTTAAATATTAAATTACGTGATCCGCTTTATTTTTGTAGTCAAAACTTCATAACATTTTCAATTTTTCTACTTTATGCTTAAAAATTGGATACAAGATTTTTCATACAATTTTTTTTTATGGCCATAAAGAAAATTACTGGGATTTCGTGAAAATGATTTATAAGCATTATAAAATGCAATTTTGATGAATGAGATATTTTAATGAATTTCCATTAAACGATTTTAATTATTTAGTTGAAGAAATTTTATAGTTTTCAAATATATTAATGAATTCTGTGCTGTCTACAGGCACTTGAAATTTTTGATTTTCTTTTATTTTAGGTACTTTTTTATTGAATAAGTTTGAACATAAGAAATAACAATAGTCAAACCTTAATAAAAAGTTTGGTTATTCTACCATATCAACCACATTTTGAAATAAAAATTGATTTACTCGACTTCTTTCACTTAGAATATTTTTTTTTCTAGAACAATGGTACTTTAGTATCAAGTTAAAATATCAATACAGCAATAACATTCACCATTCCTGTACTCATCCGACCTATGAGTTTCGCTTTTTATTTATTTTGTATATTAATAATTAATATGTACGAGCTAAAATTTATAAAATAAAATTAGGCTAAATGTTAATTAGGATAACTAAAAAAAAATCTAAAAAAAAAACATCATTTTCCAATTAAATTTACTTGTTCTTTTTAGTTTCTCTTAATTGTCGAAACTAACTATGGAATAAAAACTAAATTTATACATTGTTAAATGCATGGACTGTAAAAATGTTACTTCATAACCCACAAATAAATACATATAATATACAAAAATATTATTGTACAATTCTACAATTCACATTCACCTTCATTTGACCAAATAAATGTGTTTAAATTACTTTATAACATACTTACATGTATAGATTTTCCGAATGGACAATATTATGGGTGAATAACATGTGAAAATTTAGTTTGATGTTTTGTGTGCTCCTTTTTCTCTTATTTTTATTTATATTTTTCTGTCTCTTTATACGTCCTGAGGACACGAAAAACGTTTAAACATACGCATGTATATGTGAAAACGACTGACAAACAATATGAATGCCATGTGCGATGGCATGTAAATGTGTGGGCATAGATATCACGTGTGTATATTGTTTATCAACATTAATTCATTCGTTATGCACGTATAGATGAACAGCAGCGCAATATCAGTGGATCCTTTTTAAAAAAAATGTATTTATATGACACATATGTATAACTGAAATGTAGTATTTCGAAATCGAACGTGTTGTTGCGAGGTGAATAACTTAGCAAGGATATAGTGGATGTATATACTCGTTATATGTTTGAGGATAGTACAAAACGGCAAATGATTTACTAAAAAAACGATAGTTATAATAATGATTTCAGCACTAATTTTTTTAATTTTTTTTTTTTTTTTACGAAATCACAATTATTCGACGTTTTTAATTCATATCGATGATATTTCAACGGAATGGCATGTAATGTATTATTATGAATACACGTATAGAAAAGTACTCGGTTCGCGGTGTAGAGAGCCATGTACATTTCCTTTCTTTTCGCCGCCGCCATGGATTCGATGCAGCAGGTATTATACACGCGCGGAGAGACGTCGTTTGCACCGGGGGTTATGATGGAGAACGATGGTCGGAGCAGCAACAGGTGCTTTGCTGTTGCACTCAGTTCGGTCTCACGTTCCAACGGTGAAACGTGTTTTGATTGTTGTGTCGTACACGCGCGTGTGTCCCGGAATTATGCCGGTACCGTCGTCGTCGGATGAGTGTCGTTCGCAAGGCTCGTTATACATTCAGATTTTTTTCTTTCCGTACTTCGTGTACCGTCAATAAAACAACGTAACATTACACGCCCACTACTCCGATGGACTTGCTAGACGCATCTCTTCACCTTGACACCGCCGTGCAGGTAAATCATCGTTTTCAGTACCAAAACGACTTAAGACTTGCGGCTCGACCGTTTATTTATCCCTATTCGTTTTCCGACGAAACATATCACTAGCCATACAATATTCGTTCTTGATTTTAAATTTTTAAATTTTCGAGGAAAATATAACTCGTACGCTTTCGATAACAACGTTACACCCTTAGAAGAAGAAAAAAAAATAATATGACCATCACTACTCTATACAAATATTATTTGTTAAGGACTTTTCATTCGGGTGTACGTTCGTAGGTGGTAGGTAATCTTTGTATTTCAACAATATGAAAGTTTGTAAAAATTTTTGAGTGTAAAACAGGTTTTTATTATTTTAATAATAATTTTATATTTTAATATGCAAAATCATTAACATTATGCGTAGTTCAACTAAAGAAAGGACGTACAATATATTTAAAACATGTTTATAACGATATTAACTGTTTAAATGTAATTTATATTGATATTATTTAACATTGAAGAGTAATTCAACAAACATTTGTTTTTTCACAAGAGAAAATATAACGCTCGTAAACTTAAATATAAAATTAATAATTTATAATTCTAACCCTTATAATAAAAAATAATACTTTAAATCATATATAGACGAGAAGGTTCTAGAGAGTAGTGAGCTTTTTATTAGTTTATAGCTATATGTTTTTTTTTGGTTAACATTTTTTTTTACAAAATATAGTTTACTCAAGCAATTCTGTTTTTCTCACCATAAGCTATTGTACATTTTCCAGAAAATAATGTTTTTAGAATGAGATATCTACAAATAAGTGAGAGAAAAATATAATAAAATTACAAAAGCAAACCAAATATTTTAATTTAATAGTAACCATTAGATTATAATAATTTAATTGAGAGTTGAAAAATGTACTTCTATATCAATTTATGTAACTCGACTATGTTATTTTTGATGAATTACATTTACAACCAGTCTAATATTGGTTGGTGAACCATTCTACGATGTTAGATAGTGAGACACATAATTTTTTTATCTTCTACAAGAAATATTAGGTAGTGTGGTGCCTTAGATAAGGGTTCCGGTTACTCAATTCTTACATCGGTTTTACTTACATATATGTCTACACATTTATCATTGAACTCGGGTTGTACTTTGAAGATTTTAATTTTCCTGAAATTTTTGTAAAAATAATGACCAAAAATATGACGAATTTATATAGGCGTGTATTTAACTGTATGCAATAATTTAGGGATTACTTAAGAGTAAATTTTACCTTAATTTACGATTACGTAAATTAATACTAAAATGTTATTTTCCAATTCGAAAATAGTTTATTGTTTACAAAAGTTATGTAGTTCACTATTTGTTATTTGTTTGTAATAATATAGTAAAACTATAGTAAAATATATAAAACCGTACATTTATGAGAATGGAATAATTAATATTTTTAATATACAAATATAATTGTTTAGTAGTCTATGCTCTATAACTTGATGATAAATATTATTATTATTAATCTCGGTAATCGTGTATCGTATAAGTAATGGATACATATCGATATAATTGTATAAGTAATACGAAAAGTCATAATTAGTTTGTATATGTGTAGTTATATATAATAAAGCTAATAATCTCACACATTAAAATATGTATTTTATAATAAAGATTGACTAATTTAAAACGTAAAAATGTAGTTGTAGTAATGTAGAACAGTGTTTCTTAAACAGTGAACCGTTAGTATATTACAGGAAGGAAGGCAGAGCAAGAAATATTAATGTACATAATTATTTAATTTAGAATATAGCTGAAAACGAAAATGCCTTATTGTTTTAATGATTTTGATAAAAAAAAATGTATAGACCTTAGGAGGCCATAATAATTTTGCATTAAATTAAGATGGTCACATTACAAAAAAATTTGAAAAGAACTGATGTAGAGTACTATATGATTTGATATTCCGTATTTTGTGACTAATAAATATTCATATGGTAACTATCTGAGCATTGATAAGTTTGATAAAGAATTCAAACTTTACTAAAACTTTACTTAACTTTTAAAAACAATAAGTACAGTTTCTAACTAAAATATGTATAAAAGCTGTGTTTATTTTTACAATACCGAGAATAGAAGTACTGATAAATTATAAAAATATTTAACATATTGGGATTTTTTATATTAAATTTTACAGTAATTTAATTCAATTTGAACTATAAAACAATAGGAAAAGGTAATTTAAAAATTTTGCTTTAATGCCTTGTAATGGTTGTAGAAGAATTTAAAATCCGTTTTTTATTTGTAAATTACGTAAAATAATGATTTTAAACTGTCATGCTTTATCCATACTTTTACCAGTAATTTAAATCACATTAATGAACAAAAATCATAAGAACAATCATTACTTTTAAAATATTTCTGAGAACACTTAAATAATATATAGTATAGTTTTGAAAAATTAAATAAGTAATAATAATAAATTAATATACATAATAGTAAACCATGATTCTATAACTATGGCCATAACACAATCTTAAAAATAACATTTTATCATGAAATATTTTTGTTTACATTTGTTTTTAATTTTTATAGTGTACTATATTAGTAAGAATACAGACTATAACTGTAGTAGTAGGGGAGCATATTGTTGGCTTCCCTTAGAACGAATTATTAGTATTATAGCTAAACGTGAAAAAACTTATCAGCCTCGACCCAGTGTCATAAAAATTGGTGGAAATAGTCAAATATAATATAGCCCCCGGGAATCATTACGATTGACCACTAATCGATATTGGCCTTAACCTCTTCTGGACGTTCACCTCTGATCTAACCAATTGTGATTTTTGGTCACGAATTCAATTTAAATTCGTTTCTTTTAAATTGTCCTTAAAGACGATAGAAGACGATTTCGAGTTAAGCCTCGCGAATAACAATTTCTCATTTGATACCACTATTAGACAATTGTCTTCCAAATAGGGTATGTCGAGGAAACTCAGATTCATTAAAGTGCATTTAAAAACGTAGTAAATCTTTTTGATCGATCCATGTTCGTCATTCGATTTCGCCGGCACATTTAAAATTGCTAATATATCGTGTGACTAAAGTACTAATAGATGATGTATATTTCATTTATTATTTATATGTATACATCTTACGCTTATTTATATATTATATACAAGGAGTGATTTAAAAAATGTAGTTTTTGGGCTTAAATAAAATATTTGCCAATAAATAGGTATATTTATCTTTTTATTTTTTAATGTTATTGTTTTAGGTACTATTATAATTTATTTATTTTTATAATTGTGGTTAAATACTATAAAGAAACCCTTGGACAATAATTATTTACTGCCAGTTTGCACAATAACATAAAACAGTATTATTTATTTTATCTATGATTATTAAAGTTTAATTCGGTTTTCATTCAATTATTTTATTGATAGAGTTAAAATTATTATGTATTTTTGTTTTTAATCAGTATTAATTATCTATAGGTACAATACAATTTTTGTATTTTTAAAGTAGTCGATTTTTCTGACATTGTACAATAAATATGTTTATAAATGTTTATGTTTACATGGATGTATCTATAACATTTATAGATTTTAAGTAGATCTTGTAATTTTTCGGTCTATACATTTTTAATCTACTTCGTATCGAACCTTTTTTTACCTGAAAATATTTTTTTTTCAGCTCTCAGAAAATAATATTTCAAACAAATCATTACGAAATAAATCTCTAGTACATAAACAATGTTCGATTGTATGTCATTCAAATTAAATATTTTTGCTAAACACACAGGGTTTAACAAAAGTTAATATCGATTATTGATTTGTATCTCCGTTAGAGGCGAGAGTGCTGAAACATCGGATTGTATGCATATTATATGGACGGTTAATATGTTAATGTTCCGAAAATGTGTCTTATTGTCGTTCAAAATGACTATTGCAGTGATTTCATTCATCAAACAATCGGGAGACGATGTCGGTCATTTAATTATTATTCCATGTTTCAAACAAACGGACTGGTAACTTGTTTTTAGCGACTTCCTTTCGTACATGTTCCACATATTAAATTATTTACCTATCGTTCGAAATTTCATCAGCCGGTTTGAAATATTCTCTCGGCGAGCGACGGCGGCACGGCGTCTATATGGGTAGGAGGTAGGAGGGGTATAATAATGAGTAACCAGTCTTCCGATTTAGCCAATTGTTCTTTGACATTTAAGAACAATCTGGGACATCGGGTGCCCTTACATGGTAAATAGGCCAATATGTGCGGACATTTGAGGCGCTCTTCCTGGATATTATTATATTATTAAATACAACATGTACATCTAAATTTATCTGTCAGATATTAATGCGGCACTGAACATAAAATAAAATCTTCGTCGACTGTTATATTATGTTAGATTTAGGTGCCGTACACAGTGTATAAAATATAAAATAAATACTTAAAAATACTTTGTAATATTTCATTACGAAAAAATAATAACAATAAAACAATATAGTTGCGAAACGTAATGTTTTTATAATTAAAATCAAAATACCTTATATATTTTAAAATGTAATTCATAAGTATAAGTAAAACGTTTTTACATATATTAATATTGAAAGTGCGAAAGCAATAATTTAAATCGTACCGGACTACATCACGAACGAATATCACTCTGAGAACTGCAGTATATACGTAATGTTATGATATAATAGAGATATACAGTCAAATTTCTACTATAAAAAACTCTCAGTATATTAAATTTTTTTATGAAACGTTATTTTCATTGAAAAAGAATTTTTATTGAACGAATTCATCTTAAATTATTATTATTCTACAATAAACGTAAACTATTGTTATCCGTAGAGTACCCACTTGCGATAATTATTGTTGGTAAAAAAAAATGTAATAAGCTATAAAACAAATACGCATCACAATGTAATTGTACAAATACATATTATTATTATTATTATTATTATTTACATGTACATTTGTAGGAGTTTTTCAATCACAAATTGTATTTGTAACCGACGAACCGTTTGCGATTGAACCGTCGAGTTCGTCAAGTAGAGTACACAAAACGTATTGTAATGTTGAGTCTACACGGAGACGACACAGAAATAAAACTTGAATAAAAATATATTTTTAAACTTTAAACATATGTATCGCACAAACGTGTCACGTACGTCAACTGTACGACATTTAAACAGCATACCAATTAATAGGTATTTAACGGTAGACGACGAATTTACAAAAGTACAAAATATACCCACTATAAATCAGCATATTAATACTGCCTGTGAAATCCCGAAAACCATTGTCTTTTGGTTATTTTCGAAACGTCGTCTCTACACGTGTTCGGCAGCGTTCACAACAGCGAAACCAAAAGCTTTGCATTTAAGAACACGTACCCCGATTCGTCAGGCACGACTGCGTTTTTTAAAGGGTGTTTCGGTCTCGGTTGTCGGGGAGAACACCGAGTTTCCGTTCATCTTTTCGCCTCCGTCAACGTTACGTGGTTGCGATCACGCGCGCAGTGATTGGTTTTTCCTTCGCGCTCCGAAGACCGCGGAATCGTCTTGCCGAGTGGCCGAAGGTGGTGGCGGACGGTAAATGTCACATGGACGGCGAAGCACAATGAAGCGCGCGTGCGCGCACACACCGCACGTGTGCCCGGGAAAAAAGAAAGGAAAACAAGAGAGAGAGAGAGAGAGAGAGAGAGAGTGAGTGAGAGAGACGGCCCGCGATAACGGGAGATCCGTTCGCGCAGGTGGGTCAGTGGACCAAGCGGTAGGTAGGTTGCGATGACGCGATCGGCTGGAGGGCGGGTAGGGTATCCGCGCGGAGCACCGCGGATAAGTGGCACATCCTCCTGCGTGTGAAACAACGCGTCGGCCGTCGCGGGAACGTGACCCCCGGCCGGCTGTTTATACCATTTTTTTCGTACGACGCGCGCGTACGCGTGCGGACGTACCGATTTCGTTTCGGAACTTTTCGCACGTCCAAAAAAGCGCGTCAAGCATTCGGGCCTTATCGCGAAACGTTCTAGCAAAACACTTCCATCGCGGCGACCCGGAAACCGTCTCCGGTCGGTGCGGTCACGACGTACGCGATTCCACGGCAGATGAAACCGGTCCGTTTGTCCGGCAGAGCTTTATTCAATTCATTTGGAGATTTGTTTTGTACTTTTTCCACGCATTTCCTTTGACATTGTTATCGTTGCGATTTCTGCCACCTTCTTTGCCGTGTGGAACGGTGGTGTGATCTCGAACCATTTCGATAAGTTTTTCGTCGTTCGCGGTGATCTGGATTTCGTCGCAAGAAAAATCATGTGTACGAAAAGAAAAACGATTTTACGATTAAAAAAAAAATCCGTGTCGTTATTGTCCGCGTCACGCAAATGTTCACGTGATCGACGCGCGCGGAAAACAAAAAAAAAGACACGCGGGCCAATCATCTGTAAACCGTTTTTCGGCAGTTCAACTTTAGCGCGATCGCGGGAACGCGACCGCAGGAAACCGAGGCTTTAAGTATTACGCGCGTTCCTTTTCTGATTACAGTCCCTCCGCGCATGCCACCAAGCCCGCCCGGCCGTCGGACGACCTATATCGATTTCGTTTCAGATGAACTTTTTCAACCGATTCGTCATACGGATATCGCCTCGGTTGCGCGCTCGTCGCCGCCGTCTTCAAATCGGCTCGACGCGTGCGCAAAACAGTCTTAACGTTTTACGCGCTCGTGCCACCTTATAACGTTACATCAAAGCTGAGGCGGAACTATGGGGTGGTATACGGGTATTTATCCCCGGGCGTAAAATTTTAGAGGGTATAATTTTTGTAATTATTAACAACCAATTTGATATTTTTAACTTTGGAACATACTGATATTAGGTTAAAACTCAATATGTATGACCGTGTATTAATGATTAGAAAAAAACGCTCGAGAATAGTATTTGATTATCTTGTCCATGATAGGACGTAACAATGTCTAGTTCCACTTCTGCATCAAAGCAACACAAACGCGACACACGATTGTTAGCCGAACCGCGTACGCGCAGGCAAAGGATCGCTGCACTTCTGATAGTAAAAAGTATTACGTATTTGTGTTTACGTTTTCGGGCCTGTTCGGTTATACATGTGTGATAATAAAACCTGTAACCGTAATGTGGCCTATATACATAATCTCGGCCGTACAATGATTATTATTGTTTTATTATTTTTTATTGTTTATGTGACAATACTTCCTGTAAACGAATTTCGCGTTTGAACTAAAAATTAACCAAACGAATGTTTGGAATCATCCAGGATTGGACAAAGTGGATGTTTTCACGATGCAACGTTTTCGTAACTTAATAACGCCTTTATGCGGTTTACAAATGTGCCGACGGATTCTATTAAAGTGTAAAAATAATGCGTACAACAGAAGCACATGCGTATTATATTACGTATATTTTACAAAATGTTATTTGTTACATTATTTAAACAATTGTACGCTATTTGAAAATGTAAATAAAAATTAGGCGCCTACGAAATGCCGGTACGTGGTGTTCATTAACGATTATTATAACCACGTTGTAATTGAATAAAATTATACTTGAACCGATCAAGCTTCCAGGCGTTATTACATTATTTATTTATTTAAATTAATAGCTCATCGGCTACTAATAATCTTTTTGACATCTGATAGCATTAGAAAGTGAAATACGCAAAGGGAAAGCTCCATGTGACATTATGAAATAATGAGAACTGTTAGCATACCTTCGGGGCACTTCCTGTGCCCGCGGATAGTCGGTCATGTTAGAACTATAAATAGCAACTGTTGAGGACATAAAAGAATCGTGATATATTACACATAGTAGAAACTGAATTAAAAATGTCCTCGAAGCGTTATTTTCGATTATTTAAATCCTTTATTCAGATCTATCAATACTATCTTTTTGGTAGCCCAACTTCAGTTTTAACTAAACAATTTTTTAACCAAACCTGATACATAATAAAAATAATTAAAATGTTTTACGTAATCAAATTAAAGCATTTCACTTTTTACCTCAAAGCGAAAATTGCATTAGAAATTCAATTGGCTATTTGGTTGAATGTTTTCTAAACGTGTTTTTTTATAATTGTCGCTTTAAATTTATCTCTGAAAATGGATTCTATTGGATTTGAAAAATATTTCAAATAGAAGAGTTTTTATGATTTTAAAAAATTATTTCTCAGCACTTCGTGTTTAGATTGAATATATTGTAGTTTTTTTTATTGTTAGACATTCATATTCTCGATAAATTCAGCTGTTTATAAAAATATTTTTATAATATTTAAAGTAATTCTCATAAAATAATTTTTACATTTTCATTATATATTTGTCATAATTATTATTAATTTTTTTAATGGTGATATATATTTGTTACTTAGAATGCACTTTTTAACAGAGCCGTGCCGAGCCATTTTTTATCCTGAGGCAGATCTGAAGCAATGCGTCCCCTAGGTTATAGGGTTGTCACAGCTTTTAATATGTATAATACGATTCGGAAAAATCTGAAAAATTATAATTAGGTTTCTAGCAAAACAAGAAATAACATTTCTTAAAATTTAGTAATAATAAGTTAACTATTTAATATTTTTGCGCCCCAAGTTTCAGGCGTCCTAGGCAAGTACCTCGCTCGCCTTACCCTAGTTACGGCTCTACTTTTTACTAATGAATATTATTTTTATTGTTAAAATAATGATCCTTCATAATATACAGTATAATATTTATATGTACTATTTTCAGTCTTAGAATAATGCGTACCTAACATTTTAATCAAAATTAAGAAGTAAGAACACTATAATACATTAATTATGTATTGATATATACATTTTTTTTTGCTTTTTTTTATGCTATTGCGCTATCAAATCACGATAATTTCCTATTTTCTTTTTATTATTTTGGTTTATATACAAAAAATACCTTAGACGTAAGTACATTTGCTACTCGGACAATGGAGTACGATGTACTAAAGAAAATTTGAACGGTCTCGAATGCAGTTTAATATTGTGTGTTGAGCGTGTAATGTAAAGATAATTTTCAACAGTCGAAGGTTTCCGCTACCTATGTCTAATAGATATTTAATCAAAGTAAAAAATATGAAACCATGTCGCCGCCACCGCCGTCGCGTGTATTTGCGCGTATTATATCACAAGAACAAGTTTTGTCGATCATGCATTTTTAATAAACTTCAAAGAAATATGTAATACAATATCATCTGACATTAATATCCATTTTATTATTATCGGAAACACGTTTACGGTACTTTTTATAGTTACCTCGTTAATTACACTTCATCACAAGAACGTGCCCTTAATTGGTGATACTATTTAATTACTCATTATAAGAGCCTGCACATTATTTACCATCGTTCGTGGAATATTTTTCGCTCTTAACATAAGCAAATGTGATTTCTACATTTCTCTTGTCACTGTTTGTGATGAAAAAAACGACACGATAAACAATTATTGCTATAGGAAGTGTCTACCGATAACAACCAATATAAAATGTTCACTACATTCAAATAATCGTAAACAGTGTTTTCACTTGAGTTAATAAACACGTTGTATAGTAATGTCGCAGTCACATTGATTGTACATGTGATTATAATATAAAAATAACAAGTGGTACTACGTACTAGAATACGTAGGATACGTACATTAAGCTTACTTGGTATACTCTGATCAAATTTGCCTGATTAAAACTAGGACAAAGGAGTTTGTTAACTAAAAATATATTTTATCGTTATAATTTTATTTTTCTTATCTATTTATGGTTGTTTTTTAATTTTTAACTGTAAAAATATTACTTGAAACACCATACTCGTGCTAAAACATTCTGTTCTCTGTTCGTATTATTTCTACTATACTTATTAGTTTTCATTGATTCTTGATCATTAATAGCAAGCCGAAAAAAATAATACTGTGTTGTAAATAACTGATTTTATGTTGGAAATATTATGACTAAAACTATGGAGTAATATTTCAAAAAATAAATATTATTTTGATTTTGTTTTTTAAAAAAAATGTTCTACTAATTAATTATGAAGTTATGACTTTTTAACTTATAAGTAGGATTTCTAACTTTTATCTTATATTTTTAGTAAAATTCAAAACTTTTAAGTTTGAAATGATTATAAATGTAATTATAAATAATATGTTAAAAACAATTAAATAATTTGATAGTACTTTAAAATAAAAGCTAAAGTATTTTTTCCAAGTTTAAATCATACGTTTGATGATTAATATTAATAGTATCGTTATCTGTAATTAATTTGCTCTGTACTGGATTCAATTAAAATAGTGTATACGTTTTTATAAATAACAATTCAAAGCATCAAAAACAAATATAATGATATTTTAATTTTTAAATATTATACTCCTAAGCAATAATTTAATAGTTAAGGATATACCAGACAGTTTTGAGGTAGTATGAACTGTCAAAACCACCCATTACACTCGTTATAAACTGTTTTTCTTTTTTTTTTTTAATTCTGTAAACGTCGACGTATTCAATTACAACGTATTTAATGTTGGTATCTAAATAATTATATATATATATATATATTTAATTAAACTAAAATAAATTAAATTATAAAGAGAATCATTTTTTTTAATATATTTAAACACTATTTAATTAATTTAAAATAAGTAAAAGGGATGGCATTACATTTTTTAATAAAAAATAAGTCAATAAAGGAAATTTATATCAACACCAAATCTGATATCTGGGGCTTAATTTTTTTATTATTATTTAAATAAAAATATTTATCATAAAAATTTCATAATCGAAAAATGTAATTTAATCCATAATATATTATTTAACTAAAAACTACGTATTGATTTATTTTATACGTTGACCAAACTATGAGTTATTATAATATGTGGATTAATAAAAATTGTTAAGAATAAGATTTCTTCTTGAATATATAATATTGATTTATAAAACTACGTTGAATGTTTTTTTTTTTCTAGAAATTATTGTGAAAAAACTCCCTTACTCATTTTCAAGCATGAACTGTTTTTCATATATCTGGTTTTATTAATATTTCAATCGTATCCATATGTACACGTGTATGCGTGTAGGCTTTATATGTATAATACGTCTGCGATCTGTCAAGCCAAACGGTCCAAATTTATATCAATCATTTTGACAAATGACAAGACTCACACGTTATTTTTATAATTATAGTTCGTCACAATTTGACAGTTAATTTTTAAACCCAATTTAATTAAACATTATTTTTATAATCGGTCGCTATTGTACTCTTCACTAGTTTTAAAGATACACTTTGATTGATATATCATTGTTATTTGTTTGATGGTCATCGTTTTTATCACTTTTACAATAGATATACTTAGGCGTCTATTTTATATTATTATTTCTATTATGATTTTTTTGTTTGCAGATGATCAAAGATCCAGTCGAAGATTTGTCGCTGACGAGCAAAAACTCGAGTAGAGTTAAAGACCTGATGAGTAGTATAATTTTCATACAACATGTAAGGGGAAGGTTCGCGGGATATACACTCGTGGCAAGTCAAACAATAAGTTGTTGGTTCATGCTTCTGGTGATTTTTAATTACAACCCGTTTTCCACATACTATAATCTGCCGGTCGGATTTATTATTATAAATGATAAAAGATAGCGCTTGAAGGTCTGTTCCCGATAAGAACAATAAAATATGGAACGACTTGCCGGCATAAACTATACTCAAAGAGACCGGTGTTGATGCAACAGTGTTTCTATTTTGTTATAAGTTTTAATCAGAAATCGCGATGAAATCTATACATTACAATAACGGTGCCTACTATTCATATATTAAAATAAAACTATTCATAAATCAGTATTCTTGATATAATGCATATATACTATGTGTTATAAATAAAAAAAATTGTAACAAATAACGTGATTTATTGACAAATTATGATAACAGAAAATTGGTCCAATGTATCGTACTTATTCATTTCAAAACACTCAATATAACGATAATACACTAATATATAAATATCAATTACAACAATGAACGGTTTAAGTATCTTATCGATGAATATAAATTATTTTCATCTTATTGATGATAGTTATATAATCGTTATGTGAATCTAATAGTATAATATGCATGTATATGCATAAATGATAAAAATTAACAACTTGTTCATATTTATACGATTTTACATGATTATTAATATTTTTTACAACCACAGTGAACGACATGAACAAATTTATGTATTTTCTTCGAATTATAAAAATATCAATAAATGGTTTCAATTTATTTGTCCTTGATAAGTAAAAATGTATAATAAATTACACGTCAAATGGTATATAATTTCTAGTACGCACCAATTTCGTTAACACTTTTTATTGTACCTTAGAGTTTATCATTAAGTAGGTGTATATTAAAACTAACCTATTTAAATAAGGTTCCGATAGATATTACCAATTTATATATACATATAAATAAAATAACTGATGTCAAGAAAACGCACAACTAATTAAACCATTATATTATACAACAACGAAAAACCAAGGATATTCGTTTATATACCTATATTGTTGCACAATATATTAGAGAGATAATTTATTGGGCTCTAGTCACTTTTGAGTACTAATAATAATAATTTATTATACTTTCTAGTTCTTATGAGAAATATTTATATTTTCTTTAAACTTATTTTTATTATCAATCCTTTTATACATTTAAACTCATTAATTCGTATTAAATAAATATTAAAGCGAAGACTTACCGAAGAATATTCGTTTTAATACAGAGAGGCCCGTTGTTGAGAAAGTGAAATAAACAAGTTTTAGTCCGTTGGAATATTTGAAAATGCTTATTATAGAGAGATTTTCTTAATTGGAAGTTCAGGGTTTTCATTGCAAGTATAAGTATAATCCAAATAAAAATAACCAAACTGTACCATACATTTTTAAATTAAAAAATATCAGATGGTGTAAAAATATTTAAATCCGATTGGAAATGTATAAAAAGTTTTATCGAAGAAAATTATTTTTTTAAATACTTTTCAAGTCATATATAAAATAGAAACTCCAAAACTGGAAATAATGTTATTTTATGTCAGTAAAATACGAATAACAGTAATTATGTATAATTTATTTTTTAATGCATATTTTTCTATATAATAAACAACATATTAGTAAGTTATAAAGTACAGATCATACATCCATGTATTAAATTCTGCACAAATTAAAAAATAATACTATAATATTATTTTTCTTTAAAGTCTTCTTCGGATAATCAAATCTGCATCGATAGTTTTGTTTCGTGAGATTTTACATATACAGTTATAAATAATAATACATTATAAGTATGACTTGTAATAAGAAATTTTTTTATCATACATTCATATATTATAATCCACATATATAAATATTAACACGATATGTATAAATCTTATAATAATATATTGGTAATACTAATATTTTAATTTTTAAAAATAATATTTGAAATAATTATTGTCCATAGTATAAAAAATTATTATGTTTAAGTATTTATTACACAATTACGAAATAATTACCGAATAGTTTATGATCCGTAATGTATTATATATTATAACTATATTAAAATTATTGATGAGTAAGTAACTATATTCAATTTAAAATTGTTTTACATATCACATATTATGTGTAGATATGAAAGAGTAATATCGAATGCTGAACGTTCATAGCAATTAGGATGTACGACGTATATGTATGCATGACTAATTTGACATAAAAATACCGTTAAAACGTTGAGAGTACATGAAATATTTAAAAAAAAATCTCATATAGTCGTATACAACAATTATTTTCTAGTACATATGATAATCAAATCACTTAATAACTTATGTATTTAGATAGTAAAATGACAATATATTTTTTGAATTATTTAAAGTTTAACTACTTAATATTTTGTTACCATAATAAAATTGTACATGGCAGTGATAGTGTACCTATGCTAAATACAAGTATAATATTACGGGGAAAAAATGCTATTTTAATTTAATCGTCAATGCCTTTAATATTTTTGAAACAATATATACGTATCTACGTGAATAATATTTCTAAATGTAACTTTTAATTAAATAAATAAATTACTTCGAAATTATATGCACTGTGTTCATAAAGTACTATACTTGTCTATCGAAGAAAATCGACTTAAATTAATTTATATACTATCGAGCTTTTATGCGATTAAAAATATGTTTCAGTTTTTGATTATATTTTGAGGTTAAACGATGCCATTCGAGTAAATAAGCTGTTGATATCACACTATCGTTTTTATTTTTCTGTCGTTTAATATGACCAAAGTAAAAATAAGTTGTATCCATTTCAAATTTGAAATCTTTTTACTTCAGTGATACACTGCATACTATTTCATTTTTTATTTTTTAAATAGGTACCATTATATTTTTATTCTATCTCGCGATAGCCAATAACTGCAATGCACATGTTTTTAGAGCCTCCA
Source organism: Sipha flava (assembly GCF_003268045.1). Taxonomy (NCBI): domain Eukaryota; kingdom Metazoa; phylum Arthropoda; class Insecta; order Hemiptera; family Aphididae; genus Sipha; species Sipha flava. Next base: position 1,675,214 of record NW_020271729.1, read on the forward strand.
TATGGTATCAGTTTTAAAAATATTAATTTGCTCGTAAGACATATCGTATTGCTTTTATGGTCTTAAGAAATCAATGTTTCGATAATATTACATCGAACTATAAGCGTTAATATTGTTTAATCGTCCATAACGTTGTTGGCGTCAATAAATACAATATCTCGCGGAGATTATGAGGTTCACTGTTCATGCGTAACCCAATAATATTTGAACACCATTACTCGCAAATCGTAAAAAAAAATAACGATTACAATATGTGCACATAATATGTTATTTTCGTACGACTGTTTTTATATGATATTATATAAAACTCGTGTGTTGTGAAAGGTGAAGGTTAAGACTAGTAAATATTGTTTTGAAAGTCATTAACGGTATATCGGAAGTTCAGGAATGCGTATTAATGTATTGCATGCATGTTGTAAAAAAATGAAAATATTTATATATAGTTAGGAGTAGGAACTAGAAAAATATGTATAATAGCAATAATAATAATAATAAAAATACAAGCCCGTTTATTTTATATTATTATCATCATGCTTTACGTACATTGGAACGGGCTGAAGCTACTTTCTCCCGCCGCAGTTTGTACTTTCACTGCACCAGTCGTACAGATATACATATACATATGCGAGAATGGTTCAATAACAATAATGTAATTACGGTAACTTTACCGGGGGCCCTGGGGGTCCCTGAACACCGACGAATGACGAACCGGTTACGTTAAAGCTTACGGTTGTTATTAAAAATAAATACAAAATAAATAAACGTGCACGCGTGTATTGTACACGCAAAGGGAGTAATAATAATAATATGCTATTAAACGCAATAATTATTAGATTCGGATCCATAGATTGAAGTTCGTTCAACCGAAACTCATCGTCGGTCTACCGTTATGTTTGTGTTATATTATTATTATTGTTATCAACAAAAAAATGGTACGCAAGAAAATTAATTAATTTCAATTGTAATTATATCACACCACAAGTATAATATTTCAGTGTCTAAGACAATATAAAAGTATGTATTGATGTATACGTTCCAAAACGTATTATTAAACGTAATATACACGTTAAAAATATCACGACTAGCCGATTGTTTTGGGATTTCGGTACAGTTTGTTCAAATAAAAATGTATTATTATTAAAAATAAATAATAAAGACACCCATCTTGTAAGTTTCAGTCCAATTCCTCGACCTTTTACTAAAATAAAACTACTTACATATTATAACACAGTGATTTCTTTAAAACATGTTTTACGTCATTGTATTATTAAACTTTTTGTTTATATAACCATCACAAATTATTAATATACGTAGCATGATAATATTATAATTTTCTGAAAAATGCGGAAAATAATATTTTACCTTATTTGTTCAATTAATTTTTAATATTTTTTAGTAAATTATGTTAGTTGATTTTTTCAAGAATGAATTACTCACTGTTTGTGCTCCTATCATTTATACGAAGGTACACATTTTAAATATAACATTTAAGTTTAATTATTTTTTATCATTATGGAATAGTTATTTATTTGTTTTTAATAAAAATCTTTATTTACACTTCAAACTTGAAATTATATTTATAAATAACTCTATATTTTATTAATTTTGTTTTTATGATTGACTTTGATTAAATACAAAATAATAAAAAATGTTTTAATATAACAAATACAAAAATGTATTATTCCATGTACCTAATGATATTTTGAAATCTTCGCATACATAAATAGTATTTGATTTATATTCGAGGCCGGATTAAAGGGAGTCTAGTCGGGGTGGTAGCCCCAGGGCCCTCTTGAGCACCTAAGTGAAAGGGGTCCAAACAATTTTAAGCCTATACACATTTTTATCATACTAAAATTAGAAATTTTATAGACATAAATTTTATATACCTATTAATTTTATAATTTTATAATGTAATCAACAATTTGTGGAATAGTTAAAAAAATGTATCGCTCTGCGAGCGTAGCGAGCGGCTTTGTAAAGCATGTTTTGTCAAAAGGGCCCATATAAAATTTTAGCCCTAGGGCCTAATAGGTGCTTAATCCGGCCTTGTTCATATTGTCAAATAAAACATAAAAAATACCTAACATATAAAAATCAATTATTTCCTCTTTTCACTTTGAATTTAAACTGTAAATTCCGTGGACCAAATCATAAATTAACGCAAATCTTATATTTTCTAAATTGAATACTAAGTGTAAATATATCGATTAACCGAAAATAATAAGTTTAATATCTAACTGAATGGAAAATCGAATTATTTTAATGTTCCTACTTTTTAGTTATATTTTCAACAAATTAATTTTAAGACGAATGAAGGCTTTATTAACTTATCGTTATTTAACAGGAATTGAAAAACTCATAAAAACTCATGGCTATTAACCTTATAAAATATTATAGACATTTTCCACTTCTTCGGGTTACATGTGGTTGTGTCATGCCATTACATTATACTCGGTGTGTTGCAAGATTTACAAATTACAACTTCAAATTGTCATTTTATTACGTTTTTAGTTATAATCTTGTAATACTTGTATTTCTGTATCGATCCCACGCTGCAGTGCAGTCTTTTGATTATCTAAATCGCTTTATTACGTCAACATACAAGTTAACGTCTATATAACATTATATTATTGAACGTTTATTATAATAATTATTATTATTTTTTGTACACAAATATATAAAAGGTTTATTTAAATTTTACCTGTTTGAAATTATATGTATAATATTATCATCATGCAGTTTACGTCTGTGAGAGTTGTGTCTGTTTATTATTGTATAACGTTATTGTGGATATAACTACGAAGTGTCTACGCGGAAACCCCGTGACTCGTAATTACTCTTATGGTTTATAGTCAAAAACAGTTATTTCTTGTTGACTTATCAACCGTTCAACATTGCACAATACCACTGACAAGGGTATATGGTTTTTAAATGTATCGATAATAATGTTTTACACTTCTGTTATAACCTTACAAAATTGTTGAAAAAACTCTTTGAAAATTCTGGAATGTAGTCAATTGGACCTTAGACGACATGCGTGAGGGAATTTGATTATTATAACATTAATAGAAGCCATAACATTTCTCAATTAATATTAGCAATTAGCATTATTGCATGTATATGTATGAAATACATAAAGGTACAGGTATAAGCACTGTGTAATGAATTAAAACCAAGTGTATCCATGAAAGTGTAGATTTTATAGCATACGTACATATTTTAATCTACTATAGAATAAAAAATATAATTTACACTGGAGATGTTATCAAAGCGTCTTACGAATAAAAAAAAAGAAAATAAAAGAATTGACAATTTTAACATAAAATCAAAGTGAATTACAACTGCAGTATACGAGCACATAACATGACATAAATCATATATTTTATGGTTCATTTAAAAAAAAAAACAAATTATTAGCATTAAGCTCAAGAGACTTTCATAGAGTTTCCATCCATATTTCTAGTGCGTAATACTTTGGTTTTTTTCTATAATAGCATATTAAGTTATATTAGTAGTAGTAGTAGTAGTAGTAGTAGTAGTAGTAGAAATAGATATTTATTGCTTTGACCTCCTTCATTTGTTTTCTTAAAGTACGTACGTACGTATACGACATTGTCCATTAATCAGTCAAAACGAATCGGCGGATTTCCTGTAGTGTATAGGCGTGTTCACCTGTCAAAATTGTGTGATTTCATACGTGACTCATCTGCTTATATAAATGAAGGGTAACAAATTGTAGTAGACTTGTACGCCTACTACGTTGTTTTTTTTCCAAGCAACATCGAGACTTTCGATTGATATATACTCCGTTGCATTTAATTTTTTTTTTTTGCGAAAAATATTTTAATACCTTACTATAGTATACTTAAATACAATTTATTGACTTATATTAAACGGATAAAAGTAATTAAGATAATTTGTATAGATTTTATAAATATTTTAGTCATTTCGTCCCGCCATCGTAAAAATTGTAATTTCACATTTAAAATATTGAGTTGAAAAATAAGTGTTTAAATTTCTTAATATTAACAAACTGTGTGAGTAAGTATAAGTAAAAGTAGCCAATTTTCAAATATTCAAATAATTTTATTATTACATTTAATAAAAATAAAATAGTTATCCTAATCATATTAAAATAAGATTGCGAGGTGATTGGGTTTTTATAAATTTCTTTTTAAAATATAAATGATAAAAAGCGATATTATTTTATCAATAAAAATATTTAAATATTTAGAATATATTTTTCTGTTTTTGAATATGTCTCGTTGAATAAATCACACCAGTCAATAATACTTATTCAATGACTTTTCTCGTACAAAATATCTATTTACTAACATTAACTAAAATATAAAAAATATGATTGCAGCTTTGAATTTTGTTTTTATTATTTGTTATCGATAAATAGAATAATATTGATAATAAATAATATAATATAATATACAACGTATAATACAAATGTATCAAATATGCCTTATACGCACATGAGTTTAATATGTGTTATCTGATTTTAAATAATAAAATATCTTGATCTTAAAAATAATGACATTAAAGAAAACTACTTAAGTATTTCGGTAAGAAAATAAAAATTACAAAATATTAAACAGTAAATAAAACTGATTGACATGCTGATGGGTTGATCGACCGCAGTAAACAGGTGTTGAAATTAATTAGTTGGTCCAATTCAGCCAAATGTTTATACTTGAATGTAAAGGAACGGTGGAGGTAAAACGTGATCCGGTCGGAGGTGAAAGTGTATTTGTATGAGTGTGCGCTTGGCTACAACAGGTTCGAAGCACCCACGACATCACGAATGATCCAAGGTACTATTTTGGCGGGATCACGATCCGCCACAGAATCACATGTGCGAAATAATAATAATAAAAAATAACATTAACGATGACGAAAAATAATAATAAAGTAAATTATTGCAGAGGTCTAGGAAAAATCGAAAGTGAACCACATTAAAAATAGAAACGATTATTAGAACGTAATTTCTTCATGCGAGCTTATACGTCATTATTATTATTATGCTATTACCGTTACTATTATTATGATTAAGATTACAATTATTTTTTTTCAGATAAAAAAGCTAAATGAAGGTTCTCAACAATCTGGTACACAAAAGAAAACTGGACCCGTTTGTAAGGTAAGACGAGAATTCGATTTTTCTTATTCAATAACTTTTGAAAGTATGTTAATGTGTTTGAGAAATCAATAAATTAATAACAAATACACAATCATCATTTTTACCATCCACTTAGATAACATATAATTGTATTAAAAAGGAAACTATGTAACATTTTTGAGAATTTTAATTTTTCTTAATTTATTTAAATAATTAATCAATTAGGTACTTATTTTCTAAACTACATGTACTTGTATCAATATAATTAATTAAACACAACGTGCATTAAATGTGGTTAAAAATTAGTGTAAATATAATTCGAAATAAATGCTAATATAATAATGGCTGTTATAATAAAAATATTAATAATAATAATAGTAATAATAATAATAATAAAAAAAAAAAATTATAATGTAGTATGTAAAAATTTAAATTTTATTTTCGCTACGATTTTATATTGAAAAATAATACTGTACTCTAACTGAACAAAACTTAAATCGAACTAACAGCTCTTATCCAAGAGCCTTTGTCACGTTCAAATTTCATACTTTAGTGTTGCCTACTAATGTTCGCTAACGGCTTGTTTGATGTTTCATGACTGATGTACTCGTGAATATATGCATCGTAAAATGTTTAATACGCGTAACGGATGTTATACTATTATTAAAAATATCTTTCGGAATGCTTTCTCCCTGAGCAGTGTGCTTGCAGTCAGCCCCCGCCAACACGAATACGATCGTCATAATGATGAAAAATAAAACGAGGGAAATTAATATTATATTATAGTGTTGCCTTTAACGTGAACACGACTGTCAGAAAGATGATGGATTCGTGATGCTCGACCAAAACGGTATTCATAATCATATCATTATTTCCGATATTGTTTTTAACCATGGATATACCGTAATGACGGGTTGGTATAGGTACGGGACTTTTCAGTATTATTATTAGTTCTCAATATCGGCTGCATAGCTGTAGATCTGTTATACGGCGAACCTTTCTAATAGAACATTGTTTATATTGACTTCCTTGTTCTGATATTCTGAAATTTTCATTTTACGGGATGATATTAATATTTTAATTAATATTACATTGTTTTTTTTTTTTATGATTGTAGTGAAGCAATTACTTATACATATGTTAAACAATTCACCCATAATATTATATTATATAATCATTAACAAAACGTATTATTATTATTGTTAGTATTATTTGGTGTATTTTCTATTTTTATTATGATCTTAAAATTATACATTAGAATTTAAAATTTTAAAAATCGATACAATTTAAAACAAAATTTAAATATATTTATTTGATTTTACTCAACAAAATTAGTCTAAAATGCAAGTATATGAAGGGAACTTTGTACATGTATATTATTTCAGTATATTTAATCGGAAAATTAAATGTTGGAATTCCAAAATATCACTTTTAGTAATTAAATTATAAATTTGTGATGATGTATTATTGAATTTTATTTTATGTTCTATATTTCTACATATTTTAATATGTATATGGCAATAATTGTGATATAAGAATTATGTTATAGAATTTTTAAGTTAAAAATTATAGCAATCGTTAATTTTTTTTTTTATTAATCTTATAAGATTCGTATAGTTATAGATTTTTAGAAATGCTATAAATTTATTAATTGTAATTATATTAACTACTGATTGATAAATTATCAGTATTAATAGAAAGTACATGAACATACTTGCTGGAAATAATACAGCAAGAGAACCATCGAGTAAAAGTAGATGCTTTTCGCAATAATAATTTTGATTTTTGAAAGTTAATAATTACTGCTAACTATCCTATTAGCAATAATTCGATTATTGAAGCAAGCAAATAAATAATGAATTTTTAATATTAATTTAATGAATAAATTATTGATAGGTTCATTTTTATAACGAAATAAATAATTAATGCTAAATAAAAACCAAAATTTTAGATTTTTTTTAGTGGAACGAATATTTTAAAAAATGGACACCTCCTTCAATATATTTATTTGTTTTAACTATTAACTATAATTTGTTAAATCTGTTAAATTTGAAACAGTATTGTTTTTAAATAAAATATAAATATATATTAATTATTGTAACAAACATTAAGTACCGACTAATGAATAAAATGATGTAAACATACTTTTTTTAACGATTAAATAAAAACATATATTTTATAGATTCATTTGATTGAAAATAAAATTAGAAAAAATAATATATAATAATATATATAATGATAGCATCCAGACTTTGAATTTTGAATGAAAGCACTAAAATGTAGTATTGTTCCAATAAGTGGCCGTTTGGTTAGATATAGCGCCAATTAATTTCTATTGATTGTTTTTAATTGAATGTTACATAAACGTATAACACATTCAATGAATTTCTTATTATACATCTATAGGAGATTATTTATTTATTTGATTATTTGTTATTAGGTATACTTGTATTAGTATTAACTACTAGATTAGTTGCATATCTTTATTTAATAATAGTAATTCTCCAGGTTTGAAAAAAAAGGCAAACAGTACTTTCCAAATCATTAGTGCTCGAACACATTTTTTCATTTTCTAACCACATAATAAAAGCAATGTTGACTACTTATTAATTTCAATTTTTTATCGTAGCAGTTATATAAACGACATATTAATAAAATACTATATAATGGCTTGTAATTTTTTTTTAAAAACAAATAATAATTTATATATATATACCTAATAGTTCGTGATTTGAATTAATTATATTACGAAAAAAAAACAGTCATTTGAAGATCTAAAATACATGTATTTCTTTAGGCTTATTTATTCTTGGTAGATACTTACGTACTTATTGATTTTTAAATATATTATAATATTTTATTATATGCATAAACCATCACATTTGTATATACTATAGTTAATTTAATATGAATTTAGCTGTATACTAATTTATGTTTATAATACTATATTTTTAAATATAGTCTAAGAAAACTTTATCATTCAGTTTGCTGTTGCTCACTGTTTTGGAGTTTACAATTTATCGTTATTAAAGTTTACTCTAATTATTTTAATTGAACAAGAAATTTCAGCTTATGAAAAAAACATGTTGTCTATCTATATTTATGACTATTTTTTTCTTTTTTTTTTCTATGAATCAAAAATTAGAATGGCGCCTCCTCAGAAACAGACTCACCAAAACCTACTGACCGAATCACTAACGCTAAGGTAATTTTATAATTTCATATAACCTCTAATTATTATTAGAAACCCTGGTATGGTTTTACGATTCACGAAATTTTCTACTCGTTCACTTGGAAGTTGCGTACAACCAATTACTGTATAATATATTCCTGTCGTGCACTCTATTGAATTTACTATATTTCAGACGTAATAAAAAAAAAAAATTGATTTGATCTATAGGTACAAAAAGTATTATCGAATTCAACGAAAACAACCGTCCAAGATGTTTTAGACGTACGGAAAAAATCCGTAGAAGTCAGTAACCGCGTGGGAGGAAACACGGCGAATTCAACCGTCTTAAACAAGGAAAATCAATTGCCTCAGGTATACATTGTTAAAAAAAATACATAGGCTACACTGCTGGCGTGTGAAAAATATAATTTTAAATTTATCTATTTATTATAAACAAGTATAAAGTATAATAAATAATAAGCCGATAGTACAATTGTTGTTTATTATACTGAACGTGTAAAATATGTTATTTATGTAAGCAATGATGTCAGTCATCATATAATATAGCGAAACGAGAGGTTATGTACTGCCGTTGAGATCTCAAAAAATAAAAACAGAAAAAAAAATTTATAATAATAGGTCTTGTAAATGTATACTTGAGTTTTTACTATAATTTTACTTTCAGATGGTGGACCTGGAAACTATGTATTCATTACTATCTGAAAAACATTCAGAATTGCTGCGCGCATTTAATTGCATGCAAGTGCAACAGCTCAAAGAATCAACGTTGCGCAAAGATAAACGAGAAATCCAACGATTGTCTAAAATAAATTGTGACCTCTTGACTGATATAGACAAATTGCAAACTCAACTCAAAGAGACGACAGAACACAATGAACTGCTTGAGTTCAGACTTTTAGAATTGGAAGATATTGAAACAACGACTAAAGTAAGACTACAAATTTAATTAAAATATCATGTCGTATATCGTAGGTGTTATCAATCACGAATTATTTTACGAGTATTTCCATGTAGCACGACGTTGAAACGTTTAAATAAGTAAGTATTCGAACGCATTACTTTATCCTGGACTACGCGTGTGAAAATATTTTTCATCTTATTCATATTTCATGCGATACATTCAACGTTCACCGCGTGCTCTGTATAATTTATTTTGAATTGAATATGATGTATGCGTCCCGCCGAATGGTTGCAAAACGTTTTCGCACTTATTCCAATCCATTGTTTTTGTGTACAGCTGAAAAGTCAAAACCGTGAAACCACCGAAGACATGAGCGACTCCGGTGTTATGTCATTAGCTACCAGCGACGATTTTTGTAGTGACGGCGACCAACATGAAAACGAACTGGTAAGCCCTTTCTAAACGTAAATAATCCTAGTGCATAACGTGCAGGCACAATGTCACATGATTCCTTATCAGAAAAAAAAACAAGGTCATGTTATGCTAGTATAGCGCGCGCAATACAGAGTAATTTAAAATTGCTGTTTTTTTTTTCAATTGTCTATTAAAACCTAGTGATCTTTCAGTTCCATTATCTTTTTGTCCTTGTGATGCCGGCTGAAATAGTGTTTATCTTTATCGTAAGAATAAGGTGTTGACATTTAAAAGGCAACCCGGATTTGTGAGAATAAAAACTCATAAATTGCTTCCTGAATCTATTGTACTGCGGGGACGAGTTTTTACAATCAATATTTTTAGTACAAGTGCTAAAATAATAACGAAACTATAATACTCTCAAATTTTGCGCAATAAAATAACCATTTAAGTTATTATTGAACTTATCAATGTGGCAAACCACGAATAAACATGTCTAAATTAAATTTTTAACGTTTTTTTTGTAAAGAAATTATTTTATCAATATCATCAAACAAAACAAAGTATGTGTGTATGAGTAAGTGAATAAAAATATCAAGCAAAATAATTGTCAAATAAATGCACGATCTAAATAATAGCTGAAACGGATGAAAAACAGTGGCAAAAAAAATATTATTGTTACTTATTGTTACTTGCAGAGTAAAATTTTGTATTCAACACACACCGCTCTTTGTTTATAATATTCCAACTAACGTAATATTATATTACATTCAAAATCACTCTCACGTGATTGTTATTCATTTATTTGGCTACCATTTTATATTATTCCAGCCGTTATGTCATAGAAATCCATAGGTGTGCCGTTGACTCAACGGACCCTCTCGACTTCACGTGTGTTACCACTCCTACTAGAAAATATTACAATTATAAATACTACATATATTCATGTACGGGATAGAATGTTTTAAATACAATAAGGCCAGACCTCGAAATTGAAACACGCCTAGAGCGTATATTATAGAACTATGTGACAACCTTGTGTGACAAGCATTCTGTAGACTTTGGACGGTTCGTGATCCGATTCGAAATGTTCTGTCTTTCGAAAATCAAATACGCGTACTGCTGTTTAATAGTTGTGTCTATTTTTTACTGGTTTTTCGATTCAGTGCCACTTGGCTTCCGTATGTCGTACTGGTAATAAAATTAGATTTCTATGGCGGCGGCGGCTGTCCGGGTATAATGCCCGTGCGCGAGGTTATGACAGGTTTCGATTTTAACCCCGGGGGATGCAACCGAGAGGGTTTCGATGGGCATGTTTGACATTCCACTACAACATTCCTTTACCTAATATCCGTAGAATGTAAAGGTTAACTATATAATATATACTGTAATAATTTATCATTTCTGTAAAACACGCACGGGCGTGTATATGTTTGTGTATGTTATGAAAGACTGTTATTCGTTTAACGTTTAATATTTGCTATGCTAGAAATACATCCAAGTACATCCACATAATTGTGTACAAATTGAATTTTTTAATTGTGTTTTAGGATGTAAGACTATGTGATAATATCAAACAACGACTGATGGAGATGTACAACAGTATATGTTACTGCGTAGAAGATAGATCGACAATTAATCAAGTACTAGCACTCATAAGGCATTTCGAGTGCCGTTTAACAGACGTAAATCAAAATGACCGCCATAAGCAGACGTCGTACCCAGATTGCCTTCAAGAAAGTGGTATTTTCGAAGAAGATATCTATTCGGAAACCGTATCAGAAGCAACTCAAACTGAGAGTCCCATTGAAAAAACGATAGATATCCTATCTACCGATTTAACCGAAGAGCTTAGAAAATTATCAAGAATTCGTGAAAAAATCGAAGAACGAAAAGTCCCATTAGTAGACGATCGATTTGCTAAGGAACTGTCGTTTTACAAGGAACACTGGCGAACTTTAAAGAGAAAAGTCGAAGCTTACGAGAGCACGGAAGACGAAAGATTGAAACTTTTAACAGCATCCATAGATAGAGAATCAAGACTGTCCAGTGAAGTAAAGAATTTATATAATACTATAGATAAACTAAAAGAACAAAATCGATTGTTAGAAGAAGAAAAGTGCGAATTTGAAGAAGCAGAAAATGATACCCGACTTAGATGCCAGAAGTACGTTAATTTTTTAACAATGTGTTATTTTTGACTTTTTAACAATTCAATTTTTAATTTTTAGGTTGGAAAATAAATATATGACATTAGCTGAGAAAAAGAATACACTACAATCCGAATTAGTGAGCAAGGCTGAAGAAATCGAAGCACTTCGCCAAGAATTATCTGAAGTGGACGCTAAGAAATGCGAAGCCCGTAAACACGCAGCCTCGATGGAAGCATTGGTCAACAAATATGAGCAGCGGAATTTCGAGCTCGAAGAGTCTGAAATGGAAACCAAATGTAAACTACAGATTTTGGAAAATGCCTGGCCAGCAGTAGTGTTATGGAATATATGGCGTATCGTGTGTAAACATTATCGTAAACCCAGACCTACGAAAACCGTTGAGTATAAGGAATCTGCAAAGATGGATGTAGATTATTTAGAGAAATTGCGGATCATGACCAAAGAACGTATGGAAATGGAGAAACGGATCCAAGATCTCGAGTTCAAAGATAATGTTTATCAACAGACATTACAACAAGCCGATAACATTTTGGCCAATGTTGAGGAAGGGTATAAGCGTCAAATTGAGGAGTTAAACTCGGAATTGGCAGAAAAACAAAAGAAATTATTAGATCGGGAGAATAGAATGCGGTTATCTGCCGATTCCAGGGATAGGGAACCTGAACTTTTAGATAGAATACATGGTCTCGAAACTGAGGTACGAGATTTGGTGCATAAACTTCAATCTAAAGACGTAGAAAAACAGTCATGGGTTCGTCGTGAAACACAACTCAGAAACGATATGGAACAATTCGTCAACGAAGTGTGCCAAATTAAATCAGAAAATGCAGTACTTAGAAATCAATTGGACTGCGAGAGAATGAAATTTAAAGATCTACAGAAAGATATAAATTTTAAACAGTCTGTTTACGCAGAGCTTGAAGAGAAGTATAATGTTGAAGTAAATACTATTTATTAGTTATATTTAATATACATATTACTTAAAAAATAATATTTTTACAGGCCAAAAATTACCAGTCTACTATACTAAAATTGTCGAAACAAATTGACGAATATGACGTTACAAATGGAGAACTTAAAGAAGAAGTTGAAACTCTTGAGGTAAACTCTTTGTTCTTGTATTAATTGACTTCTCACACCTTATTAATTTTATATCATACTCATATTAAACCATAATAAGTAATAAATAGTCATCGAAAATCAAAATTAAAAATATTATACTATTTGATATTTGTATTGAAAACACAATGCAAATTTGTATTCAAATAATTCGTAAGAACAAAATTACGATTTATTTAGATTTTACATCAATATAAAATTAAAAGTAAGATAGATAAATGTTAAATATATCTTTTCTAAACTTCAGTTATGTTCGTCTTTATTTTATTTGAAAGAATTTTAACATTATACGAGTAGTTTATGGATATATTAAAATATAATGTTAGTTGAGTATATGAATATGAATTTCTGTTTATTGTACATCTAAGAATTTAATTTTTAATTGTTAATAAAATAATAAAAACTGAAATATAAATTAGTACATTTTTAATACTCGTAAATCAATAACAATTTATTTTTTGTTATATAATTTTAATAAATGTACTAAAATTGAATTACAGTTGAACTTTCAAATAAAATACATTACATATAAGTTTTATAGAGGATTTTTCTTCCCCCAGGCACACGTTAAACTTTTACGAAATGCACTGACAAAAGAAAAGGAAATCAAAGAGAATATAACTGTCGAACTGAACCAAGAATTGTCTCGAAAACAAGAAATAATTGATAGCATGGAAAGGCACATGTCATACAACGGATCCAAAAATGCTGCCGAGGAACTACAATGCCAAAACTTAAATGTATGAATATATGAAATTTTACTTTATTATATAAATTGCTATTATATGTCATTTTTCAGGCTAACAATGTTGGAAAATTGAACTTGGAACAAATCAACGATCAAAATCAACTCGTCGCAATAACATCGCTCCAGTTATCAAACCTTCAACAACTAAAAGTAAAGTTCAAAAATAATAAAGAGTTACTTTTAGTATCAATACACCGTTATGAGTTTATATTTTGAAAATCGATAGTCATAGTATTGTTTCGTTTGTATGCATACTGTACTCATATTTTGTTTGAAACCTTTTCACATAGTCATTTAATTTAAAAAATATGACACTGGATATAGTGACACAACTAGTATAAAGTGATGGTGTATAATATATTTACTGTCGCGACACTATTATTATAATGAAAAACCTAACTTATATCATAAAAATATTGCACGGTGTTTCAGACGTGTGACGCTTGTTTCAAACATTTCGAGCCACTCTTACACAAAATCATGGAAAACTTTAACGATGTAATCATCACGTTGGACTCAAACGGCAATCACGATGTCTCGCGACTTCCAGCCGACACGACCAACGGTATATACCATTTTAAATTAAAATCTTTTAATTTACGCAACTTGTGGGTGTAACCGTCATTTGTTTGTTCTTTTTTTCAGATTGTACAAACTTTAAAAACTCTGTAAGTATATACCTCGAGCCCGGAATTCGATATTATTGTTTTTGGCGGAACTTGCCTTGAGTACCGATAATGGGTTTGTTTAGGTACAATATACAGTTCCTCTGAAGATAAAAGAAACAGTTTGTCACCTTACCAAACAAGCGGCCATGCTGGAAGCCAAAAACGTTGAAAAAAACAAAATAATTATGACGTTAGCCGACGAACTGCTGCACTTGTCTGAACACGACAAGTGGAATCGTCGATTAGAGTTCACAAAAGGTCTCAGTTCCACACCGTCCATTCGATACGCTCCCGACTTCAATTGCACGACCGTGGAGAAATATTTGAACGGTGGTAATGTCGAGTGTACTCTGGACGAAAAGGTTAGTGTATCGTAAAATAGAAATTGCAAAAAATAAATGTGTAATACCTCTGTGGTGCACTTATCGTTCGATTCTAAGGTCGTCTACTTCACGCACAATCGGTGTACGTACAAACATTGTTGCATAATAAACGTTGGTGCAATGTGAACTATTTCGATATCGCCGACTCATCCAATACCGTGATTGTTATTATTTCTAAACGTTTTAATGCGAGATATTGGGCACGATACGTACGTATCAGTGGCATATACAGAAAATATTTTCGGGAGGGGCTACTATGGACAGAGTTAAATTACCACTGCTATCTAAGAATTACTAACAAGACACAATAGGTATTTATCTACATTTCATTTACAGAATGTCCCAAAACGATTCGACGTTGGATGCAAATTCTAAATAAGCATAAAGCACTATTAAATTATAACATACGTTTAATATAATTTTTAAGTTTTTAAAACATTTGGGGGGGGGGCTGTAGCCTACTAGCCCCCCCCCCCCCCTATATACGCCACTGGTACGTACGATATACCCAGGTACGAACACGGAGTCGAAAAACCGGTAAACAACCACTGCGGCGAAAATGCGCCAACTTTGCGATAACGGTTGTATAGTATGTCATCGGAACCGTTTTGTTTTATGATTTCTGTTCCGAAACCGGCGAGTAAACGATTTTTATTTTTTTATTTTCGACGTGTTTTTCGTGTACACCGTCCGATCATCGAATTCACGCGCGCGCCCACTTAAAACGAATCTCTCGGTTAGATCGGGATACGCGTACCTTCAAAGTTAGACAGTCAGACGAGTTTATTTATTCGTTTGTTTACACAACCGGTTCGTACGCGCGTAGTGCGTACCCTAGCACCGTCACGCATTTAGCGTCTCCTGTGCGAGTGTGATTTCCAATTCCTACGCGAGATTATTATTATTATTATTATTGGTATAACTGACGAAAAATCGTCTGGATGCACACGGGAACGTATGATACGATAACGATTTCGTTTTAGAGTGATGACCGGAAATACCTGTGCCTTATCGGACCGGAGAACCCCATCGGTCTGCACGTGGTCAGGCAGATCGGACCGGACGGCATCATTCTGGCGTGGAAATCGCCGCAACCCAACACCATAGGCTCGTTTGAGGTGAGTCGACGTTGTACACGTACGGTTGGCTTGCATTGCATTTATAGGCGGACATTTGGTTGAATTTTTGGAGGGAGGTTATAATAATTCAATGTAAAATAACCTGCAGGGGCTTCACTCCCACACCCCCTTCCCATACACAAGTAAAACTTATTACTATTAAAAATATGGATATGTTTAGATTGTATTAAAAAAACACTAAATAACGTATATTTAAAAATAATTAATATTTTATTTTAATGACAAATATCTATTTGTATCAGCAAAGATATTCAAAATATGATCACTTTTTATATTTTTCGATACATCTGTTTCAATATATAGTATTGAAAGATCGCTGAACTTATCATAAACCAACGATGTCCTTAGCCAAGTTTTTATTTTTTCATTGCACTGTAACTTCTATCGCAAGTAGTCGAACTAATTGGTATTGTTAATGATATTGTAAATAGTTTTTTATTATTTCTTATTTTATGATTTTCAAAAAATCGAACAGATAATTATAAAAACAACGAATAACATTTCTAACAATGTTTCGATTTTGGGGATGCTATTAAAATATTTGGGGGAGGATAACCTCCCCCAATGACCGCTTATGATTGCATGCATTTAATATTGTTGCAATCGTCTACGTATGTAAAATCTGATTGACTGCACCGTTTGCAGTTAACATAACTTGGGTTTTCAGGAATCACGCGATGTAGATGCTCAATTTTTGTTAAAAACGAAAAAATGATTCGACGTTATTTCTAATGATTGGAAACAAAAATCACATTTCAAATAGTTAACAAATTCTTTATGTTTTTTTTAAATTAAATTTCATATGAATAATGTGTGTGATCCGAGTGAAAATATATATTGAGAAAATGCCGTAATATAATGAAAATTATCGAACGAAACACGGTAAACCGCACCCCAAGAAGTTCAACGACATCGTTTCACGAATCTAAATTCTAAAATTCAAATTATTTTTTCATGTACAAGGATGTTGAAACAGTTGTATTGTAATTAAATGTCACACATTGCACAATATCGAATCGACAGTTATGATAAATGCAACTTATTCTCGTAATAATATCTTCTTGTGATTTTTTTTTTTTTTTAATATATAAATTAAAATTGAAATACAATTAAGATCGATAGGATAAAAACAGAATGTGCCAATAAAAGTTTAAAGTAAAATTTTACCGGGTCACGAAAAGTATAGTTGGAAAAGATGAAACGTAATTACGTTCACAGCGTATAAATCATCAATAATATTGCACTTTGATAGCCTACTGTGTTTTTCGCAGTTGTTCCTGAACGGGAAATTTGTGCAGAGGATCGAGAGTCCAAAACGCTCAACGGCCGTGTTGTGTCCTGTCAATCTACAGGAACCACTAACGATAACGATGAACGTGATAAAGGACAACGGTGACACGCTGCCGCCCATCACCGTGCACCATCCATTCGTCATATGATCGCGCGTGCCCGTCACTTCTCTAGTCTTCAGCAATTTAACTGCGAAACTCAATCAAAACCATTATTCGGTGTAACATACAACTTGTACATATAATACTATACATATATTTATAATGATGTAACGACCCGTTGGTCACGTCGACATTTTGTATTTTGTTTAACTTTTAATATTTTATACACACGGACATAAAACGTGAAACGAAATTATATTTTTTTTTATATTTTTTTCCCGTTTTCGTATAATGTTAGAAAATCAATAATACACAATAAAATGCTTCTTATATTTATTAAATATTATATTGTTATTGTCTATATGTAAATGAATGACTAGGGTCGCTGTGTATGCGTGTACAGCCGAAGCTATTGAATTGGCTCCCTAACTCAGGTAATCGTTATTTTTACGTATTTAATTAGCTCCCAAGATTTATGCATTGAGTTGGCTTCCTACACATTTATTTAATTGGTTAACAAAATTGTTAGAAAAAAAAAAAAAAAAAAAAATCAATATTAAAATATAAAAGTTGAAATAGTACGCGATTGTAATATTTTTAGCGACTAAGTGTCGATTAGCGTTGAAATTATCCAATCGTTAATCTGACAACGCATTAAATGGTCACAACCATCAACGTATTAATACAACCTCTATGCTAAATAATATTAAAACAGTGCAGTGGTCAGTGAATTTTTTTATGTATGCATTTTTATTTTTATTTCTACCAACAACTTTGATGGATTATTTGTATTTTAAATTATTTTAATTTATTAATTATTTTAAGTTATTTTACTTAATGTCGCGTACTTTTTGAACTTTTTCTAACTCTTTTTCTAACTTTTTTTGAAATTCTTGAACTTTTTTTTTTTATTATGAGAACAACTTTTTGAAAATTATATTGGGAACCAATTCGATATTGCCTGTCTTGGGAGCCGATTCAGTTCTCGATTAGGTACCTAACCTAATTTCGGGAACCAATTCAATAGTCACCTGTGCAATGGTATAATTGCGCGAGTAAAAAAAAAATAAAAGTCCGACGCTATACCGCAAACGCCTGACCGACATCGCGGCGTGGCAATGCGTTGAGCTGCAATAGCATACAACACTATTCCAATTAACGCAGCGGACAACTGGGCTATTGCAGTGCAAATGTACGCTCAATACTATATGTATAATGTTACAAGCGGTTCACACCTCTTCGGCCATTACGATATCATTGTTATTATTATCATTATTATTATTATCGTTATTATAATTACTATTATTATAATGTATGCGTATGTACACGTAGTGCGTGCGAACACAGTTTAACCGTACGATATCGACACGAAACGTTCCAGTACGAATCGCGTTTACAGTTCGTCCGGTACACACATGCGTATCGCAAACGTTTCTACGTCCCGTTACCGTGACAAGGTTATCGTTTGCAGCGGCTGAAATAATCTATAATTGCTTCACCCCTTTCACCATTGTTTCCTGGACGTAAAACGCGAAGGACGAACGGCGCGCGTTGCGCGCGTGTACGGCACACTGAATCATACACTACACGAGAGTTTCGCGGCGAAAACGATCGAAAGTCTCCGGAAATCGATTGGTCTGCACAGCTCGTCCGAAAACCGTTTTTTTTTTTTTTTACCGACGTATCGCAATACGTCGTCGTCGACGCTTTCCTCGTAAATCAATGAAACGGAAGTATTCCTCGTCCAGATCCAAACGTCGTTTACCCGGAACTACCGGCAGACCCGAAGTTTATATTTTCGTTTTTGTCTTGGACGTTTAGTCCACTTCGATTTTTTCTCCCTTAAGTCGTCCGACTTACCCGCGTGTTGACGTGCGATTATAGAGTTTCTAACTCTCTCTCTCTCTCTGTATACATATCTATGTACATATCTTTTTTCCCTTTTGAATGAACCGCGACCGATTCAAACGGTCTTCAAACCTAAGTCGGAAAAGCGTTTCGATCCTATCTGTTTTCGTATGCCGAACGTAATTCACGATTATAATAATACGCGTGTACGCGATGAATTCAATCGAAGTTTACGACGAACATGCACAACCGAACGGTTACGTTTTACTTTTGCGGAATTATAATTAACAGAGAAAGTTTCCGTTCCAATTGTACGTAACACACACGCGCGCACACCACGTGTATACACGTATTTATGTACATAACGACACTTTATCGATAGTTTGTTCAAAAGAAATCGGAACGATTCCGCATGAGCACGATTTTACGAAACTTATTCAAACCAAAGAGCATTTTTTTTCCTCGATGTTCAGTTTCCGTTCATCCGGCAATGCTCGTACTGCGTTTGAACAGTAGGTCATGTTATAGTTTCGCTTATGTATGTGTATTTGTGTATACAGAGTGTTTCGTACGAGTACCGATTCATCAATTAGTTATAATACGTCGTCGTCGTGTACTGTATAAAGTATAATATGGAGTTTTGCAATTTTCCTTACGCGTTAGTCATCGGACCTGGAATGGGAATATGATTTGATTTGATTTCCACCGAATGCAAGTGCTTTACGAACTTACACAAAATATAATGTTACGATCGATCCCTATTTATTGGAATATTTATCGCCACTTTATTCAATGTCCACATGGCCGCAACATTTGTATTTATTAAAACAGTTCCGAATCAAGTGTACGTAATTTCGTTTGTGTAATTAACTCGGCGCTATTGATTAGTGTTAACAATTTTTAATATTTAATTTAATTCTATCGTTGGAACTTTCAAAAAATTACGCAATAACCTTTCGGTATTTTCCAATGGCCTTAGACTGAAAAAGAAAAAAGAAAAAAACAAATGTAGTCCTTTATTCAAATTAATTAACAAACTCTTTTCACCGCATAAAATAAAATATTTCTGTAATTAAAATTCTGAGTATACAAAAAAATTAATTTATCATACACATTTTTAGGATCAAACTTTCCTTTTTTTTTTTTTGTTCTACCTTCAAGGATCCCAATTCCTTTCTTCCATTTAACCCGTTTTGAAATTAATCAAGCTTGTACGTTTTTATAAAACCCAAACTATTTTCACGTTTACTAAATTTTTAACTTTAATCAAAGCATAATCTGTTTGTTTTCGTTTTCGGAGGAAAGGATTTCTTTTAACGGGGGTTGTCGACGCACAACAATAATTCATTTTGTGCGTATCAGTTTCAACTCAGGAAATCGAATACGTGCGTTTTATCTGTACCCAATGCTGTGTATAACGTTTCAACATTTTCAACACCGGTACAACCCTAGTGTATTTCATAAACGATTTTAAATTTCCGAAACGTTGTGCATAAATTATAAGAAGTACGTCGAAAAAAAACCGTTTACGCGATTATGGTACGCGTTGTGTAATTGTCAGTGTACCGAAACCCACAACGAACTCGTGAAATGTTGTGTTTAATATTATTTTCTAATCGTTGTGAGACGTTTAACAGTTTTTCGAACATTTTCGCGTTTTAACGTGTAGCGTTTTACTATACAGCCGTCTTCGCATGTTCGACGAGCGGTTTTGTTCGTTGTAACGACGGGAACCCAAGGTAACAGGTCGACAAAAAGGAAATCGATTAACGCACACTCTTGGACGAAACTCTAAACCTAGCGTTTCTTAAACTTTTTTATCCATGAAACCCTTTTCGATGTCCACATTTATCGTGGAACCCCTATTTTATTTTTTAGCCTTTTTTCAGGATTATTTGTAAATAAATTATAATCATGTAATAATATCGTGTTAAATGTATTTAATTCAAAAAATATGTTAAAATAAAAATAAAAATAATAACAATTGTATAGGTACATATATAATAATACTTTATCAGACTAAATATAAATTTAGACTATTTCATATGGTTTATACATTGTTATTTAATATACAACAATTTTTTTCTACAACGCAAACATTTTTTCACCATCACTGATATTTATTAGGGCACATGTAAACTCCGCCAGAAAATAACAGATAAAATTTGGTTTATGTAAACTACGTCACTGAAAAAAATCAGGTAAAATTGAGTTCATGTACAATCCGTCAGTGAAAAAATCAAGTAGTAGTATAAAATGAATATGATATATTATTAAAAAAAAAAATTATAATATAATATAATATCATATCATTTACATTAAATATTTAAATCATAGTAAAAAAATCATAATAAATAATCGTTATATCTAATAATCCAAAAATATAAAGATAAGTCATGTATATAAACTAAAATAATGTGATACAATTTGTAAATATTCTACTCCATTAGTGTACCTATTTTAGCATCCTGTAACACTGTCATCTTATTTTTTATTTCGAACTTTTTAGCTTATTTACTTGAGATATGTAATTTAGGTTTATATAAGTATGGGTTTGAAATTCGGTAGAACTTTATTAAAAATATCAACATTTGGTTGACTTTTATAAAATGAATTCCTTAGATGACTGAAAGTATTCGTAAGCAAAACACAAAAAAAACTGGCGGAATTTACACATACCCATTACAGGTAAGAAAAAAAAAACTGGTGGAGTTTACATTATACCTTTTATTACATTTTTATCTTAACCGATATTCTGGCGGAGTTTACAATCGCTCCATTAGTTGGACATTTTAAAGTAATTTTCTTAAAAATGTTTAAAAAATTACTTAAGCTCCGAGGAACCCTAAAGTGATCTTCGCGGAACACAGTTTAAGAAACACTGCCCGGTGGTTTCCCGAGTGCGTCCCGTTTTTAATTTTTTACCTTTTTCATAGTCTGAGCGCGTCCACGATTTCATCTGCGGTTTTTATCGTATAGCCTGAGTGCGTCCGAGGTCTCATCAACTATTTTAACCGAAGAGCCCGATTGCGTCCGCGCAATATTCAGTAAGTTTTCGTTACAACGAACTCCGAGGGACCGAATTTTTTATAATAAAGAATCCGAAACATATGCAAAATGTTTCAATATATAACAAACCGAATGTTTTCAAAATCTATATAATTTTCGCCCGATTTTACGTTTGCGATTTTACGTAAGATGATGTTAAGAAATGTTTCATTGAAGATTATGTCTATTATGCCAGAACATGAAAAACTTCAAGATTTGATGGAATATTTGACAGAAAATTACATTGTTTCTGAAGCAAAATTTTCAATTTCTATGAGGGCAGAAATAAGGTAATTCTGAAACGACAACAAACGCCTGTGAGAGTTTCCGTTTCAAGTTTAATTCGTTTTTTTATAATCAATAACTAGATATATATACATTTTTAAAAATATGAAAAAAAATTCAAATTGATACTAAAATTGCAACGAACGCAGCCACAAAAACAACTATGAAGAAAAAAAGAACAGTTTATAAGAAAATTGCATTCATCGAAGAAAATATTAATAAATTTAAGAATGACCTAATTTCAAGGATTGATTTTGTAAAAATTATGGATTTTAAACATCAACCACAACATAAAAAGTAACAATATAATTTATATGATTTTAAAAAAATACTAAGACACTCACCTACAATTTAATATAAATATTGAATAAATCAAAAAAACATTTTTAGGGTTGTAAGCCACTTCACCTCCTCGTGGTGCACCTTGGCTTACTCTAAATGAACTGGGACGCATTTGGGATATCCCCCACTGCCCTAGGCGAACCGGACGAGTTCTAGTAGAACTTTTGTACTCCACGTGCGCTGTGCGCGATCAATCGTTATTTCGCTTCAGTCGTTACGAGCACGACGATGATGATAATAATATAAAAATAATATATCGGTATGTCGGTCGATAACAATAAACGGTCGGGGAAGTTATCGACCGCAATCGGACGTCTCTCGACCGTTTAATACAACTGCGCGCGCAACTCGAGCGGAAAGATCGTGTCGATCGGACGGGATCTGTACCCACCGGGACGATATACACGTAAAAAACAAAAAAAAAAAAACCGATAACGCGCAGTACGAAAACGTAGTCGGTCCGCATACGCTGGCGGCGCTATCGTTCCGATTCGTACGCGACGTAATTGATGGCCGGATCAAACAGAGCGATGGTGAAAGCGGTGGCCGTAGGGGAGGGAGGGGTAATGTTTTACGAGAATCATCGGTGAACATTCATGGTGACTGCATCCGAATTGGGTCCTGAAATTAAAATTACTACACTAGTTGGATTCCGAATTATTTTAGGTACTACACCAATTGGGTCCCGGATTTTTATAGATAATACACTAGTTGGGTCCTGAATTATTTTATTATATTATATAATATGTATTTTTATATTTGATTTTAACATTTTTAATATTTTTAGCATTCTAATAATTTATATTTTAATGAAAAAGAAACTAAAAAACTATAAAAAACATTTTTAACCTGTGGTATAATAAGATCATAGATAGTCTTAAGTCTGTTAAAATGGGAAGGAAAATGTTAGTTTAATGTAGTTACTTACCAGAAAATATTCAGAAACTAGTGTAATACCTAAAATAATTCAGGATCCAACTACTGCAGTACCTATAAAAATCTGGGACCCAACTAGTATACTACCTGCGATTAGCCCCTAGTACCCGGGTTCTCGGAATCAAACTCTTATGCTCCTTTCGCGGTTCGTGTTTGGCGAAAGGCAAGGCCGGATTCAGAGGGGTTCAGGGGGCCTCCACTAAATGTGGTTTTTTTGCCAACAAGTTTAAAACATAACATAAAATTTGCAAAATAGACTTAAATCACAACTCGAATACAAATGTTCAATCGTTGTTGATATTGTCATAAGTTTATAAATAAATTTTATTATTAATATTCAATAACTAATAATATATTTATGTATAATAATTGCGTAAAAATTAGTAGCGAGTTTAAGGGTATGAATTTAAATTGGTTTACTTCCTTTATTATTTCATCACAACAAATCGTTGTTTTTTACCTGAATTCTGAATATTTGAAATTTCGGTTGTTAAAAATGTGTAATCGAAAAAAAAATCTACTTCTAAGGGTGGGTCCAGGGCCCCCACATTCCTAAATCCGGCCCTGGCGAACGGTCTCTTTTGGTTCAATGGCCGGCCGCGTGTGAATAATATTTGGAGGTCCGCGCGTAACGTTTAACGGTACGGCCGTAATATTTACGGACCCGTGAGCGTCCGGCTAATTGTTCCGATTCACACGCGAGAACTGCGCGCAGCACCAGATGATAAATCAACGGTTTGATGTTTATCGCGGGACGTCGCACGGATTGTTGGCCTTCGGAAAAAAAAAGCGGTTTTCTAATTGAATAATGAGTTGTTATAATTGTTGTTGTTGTTGTTGTTGTTGAAGAAGAAGAAGAAGTCGTGCACGGGCAAGCGCAACGGCGGAAGAGACGGAAATCCTTATTTTTAAACGTCCGTCGATCGCGAGACCTACGGGAGAAAATAAAAATATTTGTAATATATTTTATATTAATATTTATAACCTATTTGTAAAATAAAAACGCTTTACTGCGACGGCACAAAATCCCCGTCGAAAGATGATGAGGTAGGGACCGCCGAAATTATTGTGGTCTCATGCGCGTTTGGACCGAAACCGAAATCGATCGAGTGCTAACTCTTCGGTCTAGAGTGTTACCAGCGTGTAAGAAAGGGTACGCTCGACCAAGGGCGTCCGTCCGAGGAAATCCGACAGTGGAGCCAGGAGGTTAGGGTTGGATTACGGTTTACGGTAAATAACGAAAATGCGTCGAGTTTCGAACGAAACCAACAACCGAGTACTGGATGATTAACGGTGTGTTTTTTTTCCTCTGACGATTTACACTTCGGTATTGCACGGCGATGCGCCGACGTTTCAAATTCGTAACAGGTCTCTTTGTTCACACTGATACATCCGGAAAAGCATAATCAACCCACGAAAAATCCTCGACCGACACGTTTTCATACTTAAAATAATCATAACGTACGCGTTTTTATCCTAACATATCACAGCTGGTAATAAAATATTATCTAGATAGCCGGGCTACCCGGCGCCGGTGGACAATGCGACGAACTGATTTTTTCCTGCCTTTTCCGTGTTCCGATCACGTCCCGTTGTGCAGTTGGTAAACGTTAAATGCACTTGACGTACATACTTCACGCCCACGCGGTGTGTAAATCTGTTTAAACGCAAATTGGTTTTTACATGATGAGTTTACAAAAATTATATCATATGAAATTCGTGTCGTCCATAATTTTAAATATCGTTCTCACAAAATGTTGGCCAATCATGTCGAGCGTTGATGTAGTACAAATAACAAATACAAATATTATTTAAACAGAACCGGATCAGCGTTATCAGAAAATTAATGTGTTTCAGCTAATCATTGTCATTCCTTTAAATTATTGAAGAGAAAAAATATTCTAAACAATTTAAAACGAAAAGTAACCAAAGATATTACTGCAGAACCGGCAACATTCATACGTAGTCAAATAAACGGAGATGGCAGGCAGAATAGTAATTTTTATTTCCAATCAGGGCCAGATTTAGGGAGGGCAACCAGGGCGATAGCCCCGGGTCCTCCACAAAAAGAGAGGACTCTACAATTAAGACTTCGGGAAAAAAACCTTTCAAATTACAAATGTACTGTAACCCCGTGGTCTCGTCGAAAGTGAATAATAAGATAATAATAAATCTAACACCACACCAAATTCTAGAAGATTAAAATACCAGAGTTACATTCCCAAACCTTGAAATTACAATGAGAATGTATTTGGTTTTGATGGTATCAAATTACACCGGAGAGTAATCATTTTCAAAAATGAAGATTATAAAAAATAGGTTTCAAACCACGATGGTACAAAATCGTCTATCAAAACTTTCTCTCCTGAGCATTGAAAGCGATTTACTTCGGGAACTGGATTTTAGCGAACTTATCAACGATTTTTCGTCGAAAAAAGCTATGTTATAAGCTAATATATTTTTGTTAAATACTAATAAAAGAAAAAGAATCAACTGAAAAAAAATTGTTCATTTTATTTGGAAAATAATTTGGGGCCAGGGGGCCTCCCCTCCTTTGTTGCCCCGAGGCCTCTACACCCATAAGTCTGGCCCTGTTTCCAATATAAAACTAAATATTTTATACCTAAGTATATAGTCTTGCATAATTTCAAGTTGTTATGACTGTTCATTTCCCAATCAATCGACCCTAGGACTACAAATGTATTCAATAATGATTAATAAAATTATATTGAAATAGGGTAATTTAATGCTTACGGTGCAATAGTTACAACAAACATAATATAACAATTTAATATTGGATTTAACAAGAGTTGAAGTATATTATCATTTATAAATCAAACCGAGTGAAGTGTGTTACGTAATAAATTATCTTAATAGATTATAAATATATTTCGCAATAAATTCACAAGACAGTCTCTCGTGGTTACCCCTTATATAGATATAGAAAAAAAATAAATTGTCTTTCCCAACCTCGTTTGTAGGGTTGGGTATGTTTCTCTTCTAGCGTGACGAAGACTCACCTTGACGTGGTGAGGGGAGGCTTGCGTCCCTCAATGGTTCCGAGAGCTATGTCAATGGTAGTTTATTACCAACAGGGTCTCCCATGTTGGACAGGTTAACGAACTGAAGGCTAACAAAGCAATTCTCAACAAAGTTTAGGGCGGGCTCTTCAGCCTCGGGTGGCAGCCGTCCTAGAGGAAGGAAAACCTTAATCAAAAACCCCCTGGCAGTAGAATTGAAATGTAGTAAAAGAAATCACTTAAAAACAACAATATGAGTATACTATATATATATATATATATATAAATACTAAATATTGTTACCACCTCAAAAGTTTCGGAACCCCAGGGGTCGGCTGGAGTGGGTGGTTCCGGTGTCAAAACCGATTCTAACGTAGCGGGACGTCAGCAAGCGACCGCGAGGGTACGAGGGTGGCCGACCAGACCCCCGTTACTCTATCCACTACTGGTGCGAAGACAAAGAATTGTGGGCTGCAACCTTGGCAACGCCGATGACTACGGCACCGAACAACCTGGTCGACAGACGTGATCTTCGCGTTGACCACTGTCGGAAAACCGCATGCCACCACACGGGACGGGTATTCCTAGACGGAGCGTCAGTGCTCTGGGGACGAAGTTACCGGTCCTTCAAGGACCAAGATATTGGGGAGAAAAAGTACGTGGACGTCGGCGGTCAGACGGACGAACCGCCGGAGACCGCGGACGTGTTCACTGAGATGGAACACCTGGCGCCGCCCCAGGAAGTTGGAATATTAAAGCACTGTCTGAGAACCGTACGAGACCATATGATGCGTGCCAATGCCAAAGATGAGCCCGAGGAGGACGTAGTCATGACGGCTGGAGGGACTGCGGTGGAACAGACCATTTCCACCTTCATTTTCCCCAGTACGTTGCCGTCGGGCCCCTCTGATGGGTCTACCGCATTGAAGCTGCCGAAACCGTCGATCGCCGCCTATGGACACCAGGACCCCCTTCACGACGGCGAGGTGAAACCGGTCGCTTAGCAGTTCCAGCGACCACCTGTTGCTGACGAGCTGCACTTCTCGGTGTCTGCGTGCCCGGAAGTGCTGGCCGCGTACATCGTCCGGAGATGCGCTTTCGGTACAGTCATCTACCCGTTTTGCGGAGTCGGTCGCGTGGCCATTCAGCTGATGTGAACGTGCCGCCGAGTGGTCACCGTGGACGTGGACCCCACAAAAATACGGGTGGCCTGTTGGAAGGCCGCGGAACACGGGGCATGGGATCGCCCATCAAATTGATTTTCGGGTGGGCGACAGCTTCGTCGTGCTTTTCGGGGTCAAGGCCGACGCGGTTGTCACGTCCCCACCGTGAGCGGCCCTCGCGTGGGACAAGAATCGGTGGTTTAGCACCGATGACCTGTACGACCACCACAAGAGCAGATTGGTCGGCGCGCTGAAAATGACGCGTGACGTTGCACTCGTTTTCGTACTCCACGTACCCAAAACTATCCACATGTCACAGAGTGTGGACGTGTCGAGAGACAAGGGTTTTGGGTGCGTAGAAATAGAGAACATAACGATAGACGGGTAGAAAAACTCTGCAAATGCTCTTCTCTATAATATACAGAGGTCTTCAACCTTTTTATGCTGCGGGTTACGTATTATTTTTTTAAACCTTGCGGGCCATTCGTAGTAAAAACATGTATTTTATATAAATATTCAGTTTTATTCTTACAATTTTTAAATTAATTGGGTACACTTAAAATTTCAAATTAATATTATTATTAAAACATAAATAGGTATACATTTTTTTTTAATTACAATTTTTTATTTTATTTTTAATGTGAAAACAGTGTTCGACTTGAGGGGGACTCGGGGGGATGGCGTACCCCTTCTAATATTTAAAAATTTGAGCGTCCCCCTACTATTATGATGTTTTAAGTATAACGCTTAACAAGTTTTGGGGACGCAATTTTTTTTAAGCAAATAGAGCCCCTCTTCTTTAATTTTACCAAGTCGAGCACTGTGTAAAAACATTTAAAATGTGATCGTGGGCCGTGGGTTGAAGACCCCTGCTCTATATGAAGAGGTCCAGCGACATGGATGGACCAGTCCAACCGATAGTGTCGGAGATGAAATTAGACCAGAAATCTATTTCACCACCGACTCTATACGCTTAATTGGCCCTTTCCGTTAACGGGATATGATCGAGGAGATCCATTGAACTGTAGTATTTGGCTAGATGGAAAACTTTTTTTTATTCAATTTATTTTTATACATTTTTTACATTTTTTTATACCTTTTGCTGTGTGATACTACTTTTTTCTACTACCTAATTTACTCGTAATTTATCAACTTTTTTGGTTTTTTCACTTTACATGGTATTTCTTCTTTTAAGCCATTTTTATAACATATTTATTTTTTCATATTATCAAGTTTTCTCTTTTTTATAACGATTTTCACATTTTTTTTTAATATTTTCATAATTTTTACTACATTACCTTTTTTTTTCTGTGTAGAAATGTTATATTTTTATGATGTTAAAATTAGTGTTTTAATAAATAAATTGTTATTTAATAATTTGTCATGTTTTGGTTTTTTTTTCTTCACAGGGTTTTTTTCCTTTAAATCTTTAAACCTTTCATTTGAGATGCTACTTTTTTTCTTAAATATTATATATTGTATTACCTTGTATAGGTACGAGTACAGACTTACAACGGACATAGCCATGTCTTAGTATTTTGCATGATATTTTATTGCCACGCCATGAACTTGTATTGATGATGTACCTAATTATATTAATAAAGAATTTAAATATTAATTTAAAACTTTTTTTAATGAATGCATCTTGAAATTTATCAATATAATAAGTAGGTGATAAAACTATTTAATTATTTATGATTTATTTAAAAAAAAAGTGACAGATACGCCTAAAGTGAAGTTTTGAATGATACGGGAAAAGATATAGGAGTATATAAATGTATTTAAATTTAATGTATTTATTTCGTATTTAAATTTAAATTATAGCATTATTATACTTTTTGATTTTTATACTCGTATATTAATAGTTATTTCTTTATATTATTAAAAACAAGAGACATAATATATATATTTATACTAAGACATATTATACAAAATACTATACTCCCCTCCCACCAAAAAAAATACTAGAAAACCCGATTTTTCGATGTGCGTTCTGGTTATATGTTTCCCACTTCGTTCAATAACCTAAATTCTAATCTTTTTAATATCTTAATTTCAAACTATTCAAATAATATTATGGATTATTTCTGTTCTGAAATTTATTATTTGTAACTATAGTGATCTACCTTTATTGTATTGTTGGTGGATATTGTAACATTGTGATGTATATGTACATATTATTTAATGCAATGTAATACTTATATGTTTTTAATTAAATGTTTATTTATCAACTATGTTATATAATGTTATATGTGATATGTTTTATAATGTCCTCATGATTCTCTCAATTGTCTTGCTAATATCTCCAAGTTTCAACAAAACCTTCCCTGCATAATTTTGTGAAATTTTCGTAGCATTTTCAAGATGTGAATATTTACCAGAAGCTCTTAAATCTATGAATAATGAAAACATGAACATAACAATTAAAATGTAATACATTACATAAATATACTACAACTACTACTAGTATCACTACTACAAATTTTTTTTTTTCATCAAATATTTTAATATTTTTCGTGATTGTGGTTTTGTATTTTATGGTACTATCTCTTAGTATTACTCCTCAGTAATATTATGACTAAATTTTTGATTTTTTTGAGAGTAAAAATTTGGTAAAAAATAATTAAAGTAAATTTGAAATGGACTAAAAACACTAAAATATACAAAGAATGATATAATAGGATCTTATACCACTTTCCCATATGATTTCGAAATAATTCAAATGTTTTTATTTACCTTTGGGAATTGACAAGAGTTCTACAATAATGCGGGGTTGGTTTTGTAACCACTTCTCTTAAGCAATTGCAATTGATGGAAATACATACCTCTACTTTCATCCTCCATTTCTAATAGAATATATGATTTTAAGTTAACAAAATACGTATATTAACTATATACACGTAAAATAATAAACTTAAAAGAAACGTAATAACTTATGATATACATAAATTTTACTTACTTTATATAGTTCAATAAAAATAAAACAAAACTATGATAATAATTATTTGAATAGGTAGCAAAGTAAGTAAGTATATGTCATAAACAGTATCCACAGTTTAGATCACACTATTTGACTGTCAAACACAATATTCATTTTCTATTTTCGGAAATAACCGTGTTTAAAATAAACATCTAGTCAAATAATTCAAGCTACATGCACAAACCAGAAATTGGGGTTTTTCTATTTTTAATTATTTTTATTTATATTTAGTCCACCATATACTATAGAAAGGTATAGTGGTGTGGAAAGTAAAACTCGAATTATTGATACCTAATATTAAGTTATTATTAATTTATTGTCATATTATTTTAGTAATACGGTACCTATTACTGTACAGCATTGTGACTATTATAGGTAGTAGGCACAGTATAAAATGTGATGATCATAGAAAAAACGGATTTTCTCGATTTTGGGTGGATGTACAAAATTGTACATAAAAAAGTATAAAATACTGTCAAGGTTTGGTACTATTATTCAAAATTAGCCGTGCTGGTGATACGGACCTTTAAATAAGGCGTAATCGAATGACGCCAAAACTGAGATCCAAAGTACGCGAATAATAACTATAATAACAATTATTTTTCATGTGTTATCGAACACCCGGCGAACGTAGAAAAAGACTCGCACAGTATGTATCCGATTTTTTTTTTTTTTTTTGGGTTGGTATCAATCTTAATGCATTCCATCTTTAATAGTATAAATAATAATAACAATACGAACAAAAATCTTTTATCGATTTATTCAATTCAAACGAATTGACTCAAAAAAAAGAAAATAATCCAATATTATTATACACCGAGTTAAACGCAGGTAAATCAAAAACTCTTACGTTTAAAAATTATATCCACTGGAATTTTTATGGTATGTCTTTATACGTGGTGGCCCGAATCCGTTTAGGTCCTGAGGTGCGAACGTGTTTTAATACCTTGGGATGGTATACCTCAGAGGCCTAGGATTTTCTCGGTGCGCCCATAGTACGAGTATATATGTATGTATGTAGTTGTCCGTTATTATTTATTCGAATCAAGATTGTAAACCAAATAACTGTTATGGTATTGCGCATGTAGGATCTTTTTAAGAGTCTGTTGTTACGTAATGAGAAAGCGTGGATGCATTATTTGTTCCTGGGCGAGTTCCACCCAGCAGAGGATATTTTATTTTTAACATAATAATTTTTAATCGAACATAGAAAAGAGATCAACGTGTACCGATATCAATCGCGTTCGAAAAGCGCGTGAATCATTTTCATCAAACATTCCATATGAATTCAATGACTATGTATGTACAATGACTTATGATATTGATATATAAGTGGGGTAAGTATTTGATGGGACGGAATTCTCTCCGAGTCGTATTTTATGTTTAAAATACATTAAAAAACATATATTTTACAATGTTCCTTGAATATTGCCCAGACCAGGGTTTGATTACAACGCGAAGAGTCATTTTCTTCTGAATTGAACGTTTAGTTTAACAAAACGCACGTGTATGTACACTACAGTTGAAATGTATATGTAATGTAAGTATACTATGTGAATATATAACTTTAATATATATATATATATATATATATATATATATATATACGTACAAAACGGACTGACTTCATCGCTATTGCGTGTGTGTGTGTTTATAATCGATTACTTCTGTACATGTATACGAGAGCACATAACTCGGCGCGTGGTGTACGTGTCGCGGGCGCGTTATTTGGTCGAGAAACGATCTTGTGTTATTTTGTGCCCGGAAAGTGAGACGTAGAGAGAAGGAGTGACAGAGAGAGAAAAATAGGGAAAGATAAAAAGAGAATAATAACCGAGTGAGAGATAGAGGATTAGAGAGAGACGAAAAAAACAATATAAACACAAGCGGCACGTATACGAAACATTTGGAGCGGGCACGTTATTTAGTATACACGTGTGTATGTATATACTCGTATGTATGCTTCAATGTACCTCCCGGGAACAATAGAGGTCAGGGAGTCACACATCATTGAACAACGCTGAGAATTTTTATATCGCATAAATCTCGCGCGACCGTGTACGGTGTGCTACACGCGCCACATCGCCATACTACATACAGCATGTACACGTATTTATTACAATATTACAACAATCTTACACGACGATGTTTCTCGCACGAAAATCCGATGAACAGAAAGAGAGGGAGAGAGAGAGAGAGAGGAAAACGAAAAAGAGAAGCGATGCGATTATTGTCGGCCGAGAAAACTTAGATCGCGTTCAGCAGCCGACAGCCGACGTTTTGTAGATCACGTTGATCTCGTAGTGTACGCAGGATAGAGCTATGGAATATGATCATGAACGATGGAATCGAATTCACTGTCCTCCATGCATGTGTTAATCGTTTTAAATCGTTACAACAGTCGCTCAATCGTAAAATACCTACTACTATGCTTCATACACTGACTACACGTGTTATAAGCAATGTGTCTATTTAAGCGTCTAAGACGGGGACGGTGAACCTTTTAGGTATTCGCGTGTTGAAAAAAGATTTTGGTTTAATTTTACTTGCTCACAGTGTATCACTAACTTTAATGGCCATTTTTTTTTTTTTTTTTTTATTAAAACGTATTCTTAAACAATAAACAAGATCTTAATATTAATTGTTACGTTCCAAATTAGTCTAAAATTACTAAAAATATGATAAACAAAATAAAGATCTTATCAAACGAAATCACCACTACGAGATAGAACAGTCTTGAATTTAGTAGTCGTGATGATGCAAAAATAGTATAAAAATTATGGTCGGCGTTGAAGAGAAAGTTAAGTGAAAATTACAAATTGTATTTAAATCGTTATGCCACTGAAATTATACGCGCATGTCGCTCTGAGACGTCGACGCGCGTGACACAGGTTCGCTATTCCTGATCTAAGGTACATCACGAACAATTGTCATTGCCCGCCGCGTATATATAATCGTACATAAGACAGAGGTCATACTGCGAGACATTTTGATAAGATATCCTCTATCCTTTTTATCGTGACGAAACGCAGATTCGTAGTCCGAATCGTAATGTATAATGAATATGTGTAGTGGGTTTTGAACAGATATATTAGTTTTCCGGTCGATTTATATTTAAAAATGATATATTTTAAGTCCATGTACATTTTTCCCATCGATAAAATAAAATAAAAATTAGGCCTTGTTCTGAAAAAAGACAAGCATTTTTTTTTTTTTATTATTAAGTACTATCCATATAAAATCCTCTTCGTATGCGATTTTTTTTTTTTTGACGTAAATATATATATATACCTATACTACATAAGTATCCATGCAGTGACACAAGCAGTGGAGGATGACAAAAATAATGTATTTGAATTGGCAAAGTCATCATTTTTCATCTTCCGACCACTTCGCTATACAGATATTTTCAAGCTGTAAAATGATTTTGAACATGCAAAAAAGAAGCTATAAATATTGTTTGATTTTTTTTTTTTCGTTTGCCACAGTAAAACACCGCGGTATTTCTTTTTAATATTATGTATGTGTTAGTTATTTTATAGGATAGTACATTTTTACAATAAGAAGAAATGTACGAAAACATAACCAGAATCAAAATATTTGACTCGGGTCAGAATTCGTCTTATGAAAAGAAAAAGAAAAAAGAGAATAAATTTGCTTTTAAAATAAATATAATTGTTTTCCTTTTCGATTAATATCGAGTTGAAAGTAATGGAGAAAGTGACAATATTTAGGGAACGTAAATGTATAGTACGTACAATTTTACCCCCCCCCCCCCTCTCACTTAATAAAGCTGTAAACGACATAAGAGCCTTTTATATAGGTCAGTGGCCGTTTCAATAATATACTCGTACTACATAGTAAACGTTTCTCGTCTACCATAAACTAATATCGCGATTTTAAATTTTTTGGAATTTACAACGATTTACTGCATAAATTCAAACTTTGCACTGTAAAAAATATTAAATCAATTACATCGTTCAGAATATACGAGTATAAGCGTGAAAATAGCCAAATGATGACGGTAAGTTTACGAATGACTATCACCGATCACTGACCCTTTTCCTGTGTTGTAACATTAAAGTTTTCTACACGTATCGCAGAAGTCGACTCCTCGTGTAAAACGTGGCCCCGTTTGTTTTTATTGAGATTTAAGATTTTACACGCGTCCGTGTACGTAAAAAACACGGATAATGCAAGTAACCACGTTTAAAGCATCCCTGGTCAACACTACCTACTCCCCGTTTAAGCCTCGAAAAGACTCAAAAGAAT
Source organism: Sipha flava (assembly GCF_003268045.1). Classification (NCBI taxonomy): domain Eukaryota; kingdom Metazoa; phylum Arthropoda; class Insecta; order Hemiptera; family Aphididae; genus Sipha; species Sipha flava. The sequence continues at coordinate 1,710,366 of NW_020271729.1, forward strand.
TCGGCCTTGGTACCGTTTGCGTCAATCCTACTCTCCAGTGATTTCCATGGTCGGGCCTTCAATAGCTTCCCGTGAACGCTATTTACGTGGCATTCGCCTTTTCGTAACGTACTGCTGTTATAAATAAATCGTAAAAACGAACGAGTAAAAAAAAAAAAAAATAAGAAAACAATAATAGAAACGAAATCGGCAAGATCTCCGGACACTGAAACACATCCCTTCGCAGTACACGACGATGTGCCCAATGAGGAAAAAACGGTTAATCGCCGGAAAATCACCAGGTCCGGTGGTCGACCTTACATGTGGAAATCGTGGTCACCAGAACGCGCGTACGATGTACAAGACTCACGTGGACGTGCCTAATGACTGAGGAACCCGAATGTACCGGCACGTACTTAAGTGAATCTCACGAGACTTAACCGACGGATTTGTCGGTCGTCCGTTGAACGCTGTTGGAACATTTCCTACACTTGTTGGAGACAGTAGTTTTTTGTTTTTTTAGTTTTTTCGACGATTTTTTTTTTTTTTAGAATTACCAATTTCATGCCTCCCCGAATCCGTCCGAAAACTATCCGAAAACGTATGGTTGGATTTGTTTGACATTGTTGGAGCAATTCTGACGTTCATTGGTGACGTGATGGTAAAACGAAAAACCACCGTTCGACGACGCGATCGACAAATCCGTTGGTCAGGTCTCGTAAGACACATGTGGTGCACTGCAGGTTAGAACTTTTAAGAACTTTTGAGGGCTCCGGGGCTACCTTTACTTACACTTGTTTGACTGAGATATACATACTAATTGTACATAATTTAGTTCAATAAAAATATTGTATAAAAGGCTAAGACAGGGCCCTCTCGGATGTACGGGCCTCGAGGCTCTACCCTCTCGTCAGCCCTGGTATGCTGCTATGTTCACTGACAATTGGGTTACGTATGTGTACATTCTCTACGAAACAACACATATTTTTTGAATCGTTTGCCTACCGACTCGCTCGTATCGAATCATACGTGAACGCCACTTCACCCGGCGGAGCATTTCAGACAAAAAAGAAGAATTATAGATTTCCTCAAGATGACCGGTATCGCCCCAAACATTTAGATCACACTCCATAGATGCCTTTAACGCCGATTGTACTGCACAAAAGTCTTTATTACAGTTATTGTAAAACTTAAACTATCGTCAACTTATCGATTTTGTATTTGAAGCCTTATTAATTAAAAATGAAAATATGTAGAATACTATTTCGGTAATGAATTTGCGTTGTTTTAGAATATTGACCGTTTGGCTAACATAAGATCCATGAAAGACATGTCCAATTTCAATCTAACAGAGCAGGGATGAGCATCTCGAAGTAACTAGGGGGCCAATTTTTAGAACTTCAAAATATAGTGGGCCACAGTAAAGAAAGCAAAAATTAAAAAAAAAGTCTTTAAAATTGACAATTAGCATTTATTTTACGAGTAATTAATTTAATTTTTACGACAATAGAATAATATATGTGCCTAACACCTATAGCAAAGTTAGCTACGTCGATATGAATATAAATGATAATTAGACATTTTTTAGCTGGAGTTCAATGCCAGAGAAAAATATAATATCAAAATTGTACGATCAACGTGAACAAATTAGGTATTGGTAACCGCACTAAAATTTATTGAAGAGATTTGAAAATGTAGCACGAACCAGATAAAAAAAGTACTCGGGCCACCTGTTGCCCATCCCTATAATTTAGGTAAAATAAACTATTAACACTAAAGTCAATAAAGATAATGGATTAAAGTTAGATTGTTATTTATACCTGTTCTCGGGTTAAAACCTTAGGGTCGGCTACGATATAGACAATAAAATAGACCTTTGTCGATATTAGACCGGTAATATGGTGAATTGAAAATTATTAAACACTTGGGTGTCGATAAAATGTCAAATCCCAAATCTTTGGTCGGGTTTAAAAATCAGATCTCTTGACACGTTCCAGTGATAAAACTCAAATTGAAATGACAATTATACTCATAAATTATCAGTATCGCGTGGTATAAACGTAATACCTTCTACTAAAAATGAAAATACGAAATCCGAAGATGTTAATTAACACAGGCACGTCTCTAGACAATTTTCAAGTGAGAGAGAACCTATTTTAACTCAATAATTACTAATAAACTAGCTAACCCGACAAACGTTGTTTTGTCATATATTATTTCTAGTGAATATTTTGCTAGAAAAAATAACTAATTTAATATATGCATATAATGATGTGGATAAGGATAAGAATGTAAGGAAGAGGTATGGAGTGCTGTGAACGGTGATGGAATATCAAAATTAAAAAACATATAACATTTATTTTTTTAATAATTTATTAAAATTGATCCATTAAAATTATATATATCGCTAATTATGACAATATTAGTAAAAAACAATATCTACCACTTAATGCAACAGAGTGTACAATTTATTTTTATATCCCATCTTTTGCCAATACAAACTGGATGGTTCGAGAGCACGCCACGTATAATTGTTCGTGTGAAAAATATGATGTGCTCAAATCTAAGCCACAGACAGACATCGTTTGGCCTTGAGACTTATTGATAGTCATTTCAAATGCCAATCTTATTGGGAATTGAAGGCGTTTAAATTGTATTGGTACATATGTGGGTATAATAGGGATTCGCGGTAATAATATATTTTCACCTCAGAATTTGCCCTTTAAAATGATGGCTTCGATAACATTTTTCATTATTTTTTTAACGACTTATCGCGTGCCGTTGTACAACCGTGGTGGGTCAAATTACGAAGCAAAATAACCGGAGATCAAACCTTCAATTTTAAATTATGTGGTGGCATGTCTGATAAATCCAATGAGTATAAAAATTCTGTTGAATAATTTACAGCTTCAGTAGCATCGCAAACTGTATCAATAGATTTGTATGACACCAAGTCTCCTGGTAACAAATTTTGTATCTTGAAATTAAATTCGTTGACGTTCACATTATTTGCTGCTAAAATTGCAGGATTTGCTAAAATTCCGCACGCAGCATTTTTTGATTGAATCCCAAGTATCGTAATCATTTGCTCTCTATCTTTATATAAATGCCGACCATGAATTGTTGACCAAGCTCACGACATCGTAGAATAACGTTATTCTAATCGCATCTAATTATCAACCAATATGCATAATAATCCTTCGATCTAACATTCTTGTTTGTTTTGGCACCTGTTGCGGTATCTTGTAGTTTAATATTTATGCAATACTCGTCATTTAATACCAAAAATAAAATTAATAGTTTTTAAATAGTTTTTAATAGTTTTTTGATAGTTTTTTAATAGTATCATTTAATAATTCATTTTCAATTGTGCCGTTATCGACTGGGTCAAAAATGATTAAATTAAACTACGATTTATTAAAAAATAACACTTCTTCTGGCAATTACGAACAATTAAAAAAAAAATTTGATGAAATGTTATACATTTTTTCTCCATTTAATATATATAAATTACAAATAATGAATAAGTAAGTACAATTAATTATATAATAAAATCGGTTTTTCGTTAATTTTTAGCAAATCGATCAATAACACTATCTAAATTTATATGAATGTTTCTTTGCACATGCATTAATGCCAGTCCGGTCTATTTTGTCCCATTTGGCTCCTTGACCAAGTTTTTAATCTAAAAATCATGAAGTAAAAACCAAGTAATTAGGTTTAAGTTAAATTAATATCTATAATTATTAAACATTATCGTTTTAAATACTTGAATAATCACGAAAAGTAAAGATTTACTCATAATATAACTCTATGGAATATCTATAATTCGTGGTATCCATTGTGCACGTTATAGTACCATGGTTATAATAATTATTATCTATCTATAACCGTAGTCAGTACTGTTATCTTTCATAATATATTATTATCTTTTTATCATTAATATTATTAAAATGTTTAACACTGATCATTATTATTTTGTTAACAAATTTTACTATAGAGGTTAACTGTCCCCTTCGCCCGCCACCCTCTTAGGGACACGTTTGATTCAACATTTATGAGGCAAAATAAAAAGTGATATTATTCAAAATGTATGAGTCTGCAGTACTTGAGTTAAAAATGAGTTGCTACTGAACGAATTATTTAATTTAATCGTAATGAAATTAAAAAATTTTCACATAAATTTTATTTTGTTTTAATTTTAATTTTTTTTTCAATAATTTTGTCTGTATATCTTCTGATTACAAAATATTTACTGCGGTTCTTAATTAATCTTAACGGTCCATCTATAATGACTGAAATTCACTAACTGACATCGAATAAAAGTGGTTAAATCTTAAATTATCAACAATGATATCAAGTGATATAACAATTGAAGAAATGCATGAATAGGCGATCATTATTAGAAAACCATCACAATGGTCAAAATGATCGGTAGGTTGTTGGTATTATTATTATTATTTTTAATTAGCTGCTTATCAAATAATTAATTGACTGTTTAATTATAATATGATACCGTTTGTGGGTTTGGTATCTTTATACTTTGTGGATTGTAAAGAATTATTGTAAATCGATTAACCACATATAAAAGAGATAGTATTAAGATTTTGATCACTTGTTGAAAATATAACTTGAACGTTTTCATATCTGTTTCATTTTTCAGAAGTACTCTAAACGTAATAATTTTTTATAGAGTATTTATTACAAATTAAAATGATTAAACCCATTTAAACGACCGATTTCACATTATGAAAACGAAATTCAAAAAAATAAGTAAATAAAAATGATTCCATTTTGAGTATAATATTTACCTGCTCATTATATTTTATTTTATAGTTTAAGCCCAGTGGTCGGTAACCTTTTTGGACCCTTGGGCCACATTCATGAATTAAAAAGGGTTCACGGGCCAGTAATACAAAAAATTTATATGATATCCAATGAAATTTCCTAGTTTTGGACCGTATAAAAGAGATGTGTTAGTCGGGCGCGACCCGCGGTCCGCCTGTAGCCGACCACTGGCTTAAACGATATGATCACATTTTTTTTTTGTTGCCAATACAGTATTACATTTTATAACATTTTTAACATTTTCTATAGCACAATTTTACCCGAGTAAAATACCGAGAACGTACTTTACGGTATTTTAAATGGATCACGGGTACTCATGAATTATAGGATCGTGTGGATTATATACATTTGAATAAAAAATACACAATAAACATTTATGAACGAATTTCATGTGTTATTTGAATTATGAATTTAGTTTTGATAGAAATTTTAACTTTTACCTGTAATCTAGAATCGTCTTAAACTTTGGAAGTGATAAAATACCACTGAATTTTAAAAGCGATTGCGAGCCAAATTTGGTTTACTCTAGCGAGTAGGTACTTATAAATATTAAGTGCTTATGAATAAAAAATTGTTCGCCAAGATATTTGAGGTATTAAAAATTATTTTCTATTAAAATTTAAAGTTTGTAAAATTATTAATTTATTTTCATTTAATTTGTCATCTACCGTCGTGCCTCGGCAACCGGGTCATTGGAAGTCTAATATAATTCCCCCATTTTTTCTACAACTTATTAATACACAATGTTTTTACACTGAAACGATTCTTCATTATTCCCAATGACTCGTTTCACCAAGATAAACAATTAATATTATCACTAATCGCTTACAAATATTTTTACAAATTTCCAGTTCATCCGACTTAAATGAGGAAATTGCAAAATACGTAATAGTATTCAACGTAATAGAATGCTACGTGGATTTTTTTACGTATTACTACCATCAACTGGAAATAGTTTACGTGATAAACGAAATTCCCATCAGCGTAAAATAAATGCGCTTATTTTCTACTCGCTCATGATCTATAGAGTTGGAAATATTAATCATAACTCTTATTTCATAAAATATCATATAACGCTACAACCGAAATCTTGGTTCTGATAATTTTATAAAAAAAAAACATACTCATCATGTTATTGAATTGTTTTCATACTAAAAAAATTACGTCCGTCTCATTATATTTGCTCTTGTTTATTCTAAAATGAATAGATCCAATCGTTTGTTATCGAAATACGTAGTAGTCAGTGTTATTTTTTGTTGGAAAGTTATAATTTACGTCACATGCATAAATCAATTAATTATTCATAATAGATATTCATTTAAATTGGTAAACGTCAAAACCGTGGACCGCTGGAGTCTATAAATAATACCAAGTACATCAGCTGCGTTCACACCGATTCCGGTTTCTTTCGATGATAACGATTGCACTTTTGTCGATTCGCTGTAACCACTCGCAGACATACATGTAAACGTACATATGATATATCCGTGGATGTGACTCACACGTTTGGGACGGATTAAAAACATACCATCGTTATGACTATGATCCTTTAAATTTAGATCTAGTTTCTAAAAAAAAGTTCAAACACTAAGCAGCGTTATATTACCATGGATCTCCTATTATTCGCCGTACTAGTATTATTATGAAAATTAGTGTCCACCACAACGGAAACCTTTGTGGAAATTAAATACCGTAAAAATCCTATATGCAATCGCACGTATAATGTTCTTCCCTTTAAGTTTGGTAATATAATAATAGTGCACTCTAATATTAAAGCTATTATAAACACAAAATAAATTAACGGACTTATCAAAACGAGTAACGATTATAATGTAATTTGAAGTTTGATAAAAAAAAAAAAAGAATAAAAAGAATTTTTAAATGTGAATTATAAAACCATCCGTTTAATGACTATGACATCGTGGTATTCTATAAATTATAATTGTCCAATTTCACTGGCGTAACTCTTTATTAATATTCATCGGCCACTGTAAATTCCTTTAATAATATCTTAGTGTGTACGTACACTTCATACACTGTTGGCGTTAGCTTGGCCGTTTAATAGTTACTAAAAGTATAATGACAAGAATTGAAAATGGTATTTTTCAATTCCATGTAAATAAGCGTTATTTAAAATTCTCGTTAACAATTTACACAAACGATTTGTTTATATTTCGTTAAATGGCACGCGATTATTTTGTTTACGGAGGGAAAACAAACCAAAATTAATTCATGACAGATGACGATTTACGCGTTGAACAATGTACATAAAGCGTATAAATGCAATATTTGAAAACTCTTGTTTTCTTTAAAAAAAAGAAAAGAAAAAACCAATGATTTTTTTGTGTGCCGAAATGTAATTCGTTGATCACCATATACAGGTAGTATTATAATTGACAATTCGTAACTTATATTATAAATAGATTTAGGATGTTGATGACCTAAAAAACACACAAAAATACCCTAAAAACTCAAAAATATTATCTTAAAAATGATCTAAAAAACTAATTACGTAAGTGAAAAAAATGTATTTATAAATAATAATTTTTATTAGAGATATGGGTGTGATAATGGATATAATAGTCATTTAAATAATGAATTATAAATTATAATATTAATAAACAATAGTATACATTTACATTTTAATATATTAATTATTAAATTTGTTTCTTAATTTGGGTTTAATACTTGCTCTAAAATCTAAAATTTGAGAAAAATGCTCCACGTTGTACAAAAACTACAAAAAATGACCTAAAAGATGACTTAAGAATGTTGAAAAATGTCGTTAGAGAACAAAAAAATGCATTTATAGTTAAGAATGCCTAAATAAAAAAAATAAATAAAAAAAATGTAAAATAAAATTAGAATATTCTGCATCAAGGGAGCATGAAACAAATTTTTAGCTAGGATAGCATTGTATAGAATCAAAGGAAAAAAAATGCAAAAGTCATCAACATCCTAACTCTAGCTATAATATTATAATAACTCGTGTCGCACAAATCAGCCGTTTCGACGTAGGCTGCATAACATTCACATATTACGTGAAGTGAGATCGCGAATTGGAAACGGAAACGAAATCGTCAAGGATTCTCTCATGAACGTGTTTATTTTATTATTAGTATTATTTCGAAGACATCATTTTGCTGTTTTATTTATTTATTTTTATCGTCTCGGTTCATAAAAGTCTAGCCTTCAACATAAATACTTATACCTGCAGGTATTGTACGTAATGAAGCGATGGGCAGTCGTGGTAGTATAATAAACTTAAAGTCGCGCACTCTCCATCCCATTCCTCTTCACCATTGACTGAGCACACAATATCCCGTCAAAGGTACTTAAAATGTATTTACATATATAAATACGCCGTTTACGTCATTTTATTTCAAAAGTATCACTACGCTATTAAAGCTTCACTGAAATGCGTTATTTATTACCGAAGCTTATGATTGTCTCCCTATCCGCGGACGACATATAAATATTTAGATTTTTACGATGCGCCTATATGTACCACACGTATAATACGTTAAAATCGCACGTAAATAACGCGTACATATACATATATGTTATTTAATTTATGTACAAATTATAAAAAATAAATATATTATGTTCGATGATACTGAATATACATACAATGTGATTAATAATTTATTCGCTAAATAACTATACAACAACACACCGTTGTGCTTTCGATATTGTTAAAACGTGGTAAACTTAGGAACAAATGAAAAACAAATCATGTAATATCATTTGCATAACAACAAACACTATATAGATTAGTTAAACTGTGAGATCAAAGATCGTATTTTATATAAATATAATATACATATATGCCTTATTATTATTATTATTACTATTATTAGCATGTTTGACGCGTAACGGCTATTATTAATCGGTTTTCGTTGAATATGTACGAGTACATTATTTACATACACGTTTCTGTGAAAATTTTTAATTTTCTATCCGTTGTTTTTTGCCATCGGTTGGATCGCGATAATTTCATGAGCATTTTGCGACGCACTTTGTGTTTGTGTCCGCAACCACAAGTAATGAAGGGTCTAAGTCTCATTTATGGAGCGTAATATATGTACGATTGAAAATCCATTTAATCAAAATGGTTATATTGTTAGGTTTATATCTTTTTTTTTTTTTTTTTTTTTGAGAAAAAGAAAGCACAGATTTAGATTTATGCTGTACACGTGCAGGAATTCTGGGTTGGGAGTAACGATGTTACTCATTGAAACAGAAATTATTCATTTTTCACGATTTACAAAAAAAGATAAAATGATAACCATTTTGCAAAATCTTGTTTTTTTCAAGCTAAATGTCCGAGTTCTTAAAAATATTTGACAGAATCTGTAAAACTCGAATGGTTTGAACTTTGAAGTAATGTATAGTTAGAAATATGTTGGAAATCGAAAAAAGATACACGCGTGGTATATGATATTTTACAAGACGATGAAGAATTTGTATACCGTATTCAATAAATGCCATATTTAATACCGACTGACAATAAAGAGCAATATTTCAAGAGCTCATATAGACACCCACGCGAAAGACCATGTCCGTATTTATATCAAATGTTTATAATTATTAAAATAAGACACGAGTTTAACACAAGTCAGAACCCATATTTTAACGAAAATGTATAGTGAAGATATGTTTACGCAAGAATTTCTTAACAGCAAGACTTACGCATCAGGAAAAAACCGCATTCGCGTGGCATGTTTCAAAACGTTTTTTACGAGTTTTTAAAGTACAAACGCTGATTCACACATGAATAAACTTATGTTCATTTAAAATGTGCCTGAAGTCATTTACTAAAAGAAGTAATTTATATGTTTGTATGCGTGCACGAGTGAATGCATATTGGATGCAAATAGTAGGCGGTTTTCATGTGACGTACAAAAATGGATTTTTTTTTTTTTAGTGAACCGTTACATATAACAACTCCCAAGTTGAAGGTTTATGGTTCGTAATTGTTATATTACAGCAACTGCGCCGACGAATTTCATTTATGGTACTTACACTTGAATAATAATTATCTCTTTGTTACAATGTAATAAAATATAATGTGTGAAAATACTTAAAATACTTATATGACTTAAAACCAATTAATATTTACAGATCGAATGATCAACAACTTGAATTAGAAAGCTATCATCCAAAATTATTTTTGAAAACTGTTTTCGGTGAGCAACCAATTGATTCGGACCATAACTACTATTGCACATGGTTAAGAAAACAATACAAAATTGTATTCATACCATATACTGTCAATACTGCTAAGTTGTACAGAAAAATTGTATTAAAATTTGAAAATAAAAATATCGAATTCGAACGTTTTAGTTAAAACATGCTATAAACATATCCGATGAGTCTGTCATTTCGTAGTTATAGGGACTTGTGTATTATTCGTTGACCAAATAATTATATGAATTCGATGTGGTGATAATTTTGTCGAGAACTTTCCATTCAGATGCATGCCTGCAATCGTGTGACCCGGAACTGCACACGGGCGCATGAAATATTTCATGCGAAAACTGTGACGCGCGTGGACTTGTCTTTAAATTTGTAACCACACTAACCGCATACCAGCAACCAATCTTATTACGTGTATTTCAACAGAAAGCCGTAAATTGTTTCGCGGTGTACGCTATTCTGGCCGAAATTGCAATTGTCTTATCCTGTTACGTGTACTAGTCGTTCTCAATAACTGTTGTTGACAAGAAATACAAAAATTCTCAAAACAATCGATGACATCACGAAAGCGTTGCCTGCTAGTTTCGACTGGCCACAGTGTAAATTCCGTCGATTTTTTGCGTGTGCAACCTGTAAGTTAATTTAACTTGTAAGAGAACGCGTGTTTAATGTATTTATTTTATTTTTCTTATACTATATTATGTAAAATCTACCGGTGCATTTTAAATGTTTTTTTATTTTTTTTTTTTTTTATGACATGTAAATTTTACCGGTTATAAATCGCACAGCCAAAACGAATGGTTATGCATTTCTCTCCTACAATACAGGGAACAATGCGTACTTTTCGAAGACGTGTGTTAATTTTTGACCGCAACAAACGTTTTACAATATTCATTTTTACACTAAAGAACGCGGGCTAAGCTCTGTTACGCAACAGCTTATACATGCGGTATATTCTGTACTAGTTTCAATGATTCCGAATGTTTAGGAGCAGATAGTGTTGTGATATAATTATCTATTCGACGATAGCGATTGGGCATAAACACTCTTAAAATCAATAAAACAACGGTGATGAAGTGCGCACAATGTATTCGTAATATTTGTCCCTGTGAGCACAAAAATCAATCGATCGAGAAGCTGTTGGATTCGCGCACTAGTGTCATACCTGTATAATATGTAAATACACGTGATAGTAACATATTAGCACTTATCCCGAATGTGGACCTAAGAAATTGTATTGGTGTGTGACGGGAATATTGGACGTGGAAATCTCTCGTGGTCTCATCAGGCTAACGGTATAAGCGTGAACACGTGGGTGCCGGACAGAGACGGTTTGAACATTCACCGGGGCAGTTTAATTTAAACCACCCCACCTAACCCGAAAAAATTATTCTGGCTTCCCTTGTATCACATTAAAACTACTTAAACGCTAAAACATAAATTATATAACTCCAAAAACATGTTCATAAATATACCGGTATGCCTACTAAATTTTCATTTATTTAACCAAAATGTACATAAAAAATGTTTTTACAGGGGGAACGCCCCGGTAGTAAGTACTTACAAGCCGCCTCTGGTGCCGGGGGTGCGCGGGCACCTTCTGAAGTGGGGAAAAATACGATTGCGTACGTTCGTTATCGGCGATTCCTTTTTGAACTACATGATTCCGTTCGATTTTACCTGATTTTTAACTACACCATTGCGTACGAAGTTATTATGATAACATATCGTCTACGATTGATTACAAAAGTACAAACCATAAATAATTGAAGCAATCTGAGAAAAATATACGATATTGCAAGAAAACATACTCATCGGGGTTAATATACCACTGAATTAAATAAAAAGTTAAAGTTATACTTGTTTAAGTATTTATACATTATAATGTATTAAATATACCAACACGTTTTTTTTTAAGATAGGGCCCAAAAGTATTGTTGACACCCCCTGAAATACAGGTCAGCACACGCCTATAGTTAACGGTCGACGTTTTCTTCGAGGAGCTTTAAAATAGCCGAAAATATTGTAGTCGACATTATTTCAACCGAAAATATTTTAGCCGACACATATTTCGTCCAAACTGTATTTTAGCCGACACATATTTCGTCCGAACCGTATTTTAGCCGACAGTATTTGTCATTTGTGTATGGTATTATCATACTGTGGCAATAGTTTATACCACGGTTATAGATACTATGTTATGATAGTCAGATAGGTACTAGTCAGAACCGGTGAAAGCTATGGGCGACCGGGGTGCCGAACTGAAAATTATTTTTATTTAATTCATATTTTAATACGCATTAACAATCTACAAGTTAATAACTTTATTACAGTATTATGTAATCAGGTAATAAAGTTTAAAGTTATAATACAAATTACCTACTTACATTTTATTTAAACTTACTAAAAAACTTAATTTTACTACTACTCAAACTAGGTAAGAAGGGGATTAAGGGCGCCAAACCTTCTTAGATCATGTTATATCCTTATCTATAACCTAATCAGTAATACGGTATAAGATAGTAGGAGATAACATATTTTAGGAGTGTCGGCTAAAATACTATCGGCTCAAATACGGTTCGGCTAAAATACGTATCGACTAAAATACGGTTCGGACCAATTACGAGTCGAATCATTTATTTTTCGGCTAGAATACGGATCGGCTGATATATTATACGCACTCCCGTTTTCTTCAAAAACCAATTGTTGTGTACCTAAAGTTGTAGACGTCTGATGCAATTGTAAATTAATATGTGCATATATAGATATATATATATATTTTAGACAGATATTTTGGTTGCATTGTCGAAATATACACGCGCATAATGAATGTGATTGTGAACGGGTGCCAACATGCTCTGAGGGAACAAAAATATTGCGACAAAAAGTTTGGAGATCGTGTGGTTCGTACAATAACGCATACGCTTTATTTCATTTACTCCGTGTACCTACGTGCACTTGATGAATAGGTAAAAACTGAAACGTACTCGGTATTGTAGCGGTTGACGAAAAGTCGTTGCACTGTAATATATATTGCATAGAAATGTTTCAGAGCCGGGGAGATAATTTTTTTTTTTTGGCTACCCATTTTTATACTTGTACTCATGATTATATTACATTTCTTGCAATTGTAAATCATTAATATATGGTATATATAGGTGTCGGGATATGACTTTTGCAGGCACTTGACTTTATCGAACTAGCGTGTCACCGTTTCGGCAAGTACAGCAAATCATTGTTGTACGGTAAAAATGGTTTGCGTAAACATTTAAAATTTGAATACATATATACGTATAGTTATTATTTGTACCGTTAACTTTTTGTGCGCGCACCGTGAGGAGGGCAAATGTCCGATGATAAAACCCCTCTCCTTTCTTACTCTTCCGGTGTTTTCAACGAGCCGGAGCAGGTGCTTTGAAATTTAAATAGCTGTATAAAAATTAAACAGTCATGTCTACGTCTATTAGCTACGTTGCTAGTATTTTATTACACGCAACAATGTAGTATAGTATAATATGACGCGTTACCCACGCGTGACCGCGTTTACACCGTTTGTGGATTTCGCAATGTACAAACGCGCACACACAAAAAAAAAAAAAAAGTCTTGAAAATTATGAAAATTATTTTCATATGTTCAGACATTTATTGAAGTTGGTACATTTGAGATTAGTAGATTAATACTTTGTGTATACAAATCCATATCGCGTACGTCGATTCGTTTGGCAGTAGCATCAATAATCGTCGGGTCACGTACGTGGTAGTAGCATACGTCGTAGTAGGATAAAAAAAAAAAAATTACAATAAATATCATCAGAATTAATCACCCGAAATCGTTCGAAGTAGTTATTGTTCTAATCTAATGTAGTAAACAGCATCCAGCCGATGCCGGGTAACTCGGCTAGTAAAAGATAAAAATGTAACAACAACAACAATAATGCCGATTAGTCCAAAGATTATCATTTTTATTCCGAATGGCTTTCCCGCGACCTTTACAGGTCAACACGCAACGTTCGCGAACGACATAAATTACAGCCATATTCGCGATATCTATGCACGGCTGTACGCAGTGGCGTATACAACGGGGGGGTCAAAACCCCCTTAGGCCTTTTTTTAAATGTTATAAAATAATGTTAGTAGTGTGAGAGTGTTAGAAACGTAAATAAAAATAATGATTTGTTCGTAAATTATCCTTCCCCCCCCCCATACAAAATTTATGTATACGCCACTGGTTGCGGGGCCAGTGGCAGAGCTATGGGTGAGCGAGCTGTGCGGTAGCACAGGGCCCCGCGCTTCCTGGGGCCCCGCAGTTAACAAAGAATCGAGCAAAAATCTGTAGTTGATTCACGATTTATTATGAAAAATCGGGGCCTTGGAGTAAAATTTACAAATATGAACCCCTAACACCATGTATTATTGCCAAATACTTCAAATTTAATTTAACCATGAAGTAGTCGTAATCTTGGACATGCTAGATAAGGATTAAACATTACGCCGATAGCACGTAGTGAATTGTTTACTGAAAAAAAAATAACTATCATAGTTGTAAAACCATAAAATAAGATCCTTTGCTTCACTCAGAATTTAAAATATTTTTATAATGAATTTGTACTTCTTGAGAACACTTAGTCATAATTTTCTAAATAATAACCAAACATTTTTTATTGATAAGAAAATAAAGAAAATGATAATTTTTATTTGTATTATAAGGTGATAACGCTTTTGTTACATCTTTTGAGCATTTTATCGAAGACTTCAGTCAGAAAAAAAAGTAGAAGAGTTTATTTTTGAAAGCATATGTAACCATAACTGTAATGTAAATACAGATTCATACTGTACCTTAAGGTAATATTATATTTTATTTTTAATCTTTTTAACTTTTTGTTTTATTTATAGATTGCTCAAACATCCCAACATGTATTTTATTTAAATTAATTAATTATATACACGAAAAAACAAACCACTCTTTGAATAAAAAAAAAACTGTCATGCATTATAGGTTGTATATGAAATCTACAGTCGTTAAACAGCGGTAAATATGTAAATAAAATATAATTTAGATGGTCGTAATAATTATTTTCATAAAATATTTACCTGTTTAGAAATAAATTTATATAACTCGAAAATTATGTTAAAATCGTTCAGACCTTATGGCGAAAATACTGCAGTGTGGCGTGAATCAAAAAGACACAGTTGCCTGACACGCACGCACAATTTATGGTTTACATGCGATCTGCTGTGTAATGTTAAATGTATAAACTAACAAGTTACAGTCAACTGGTAATCAATGTTCATATATTTTGTTTTGGTTGATTTGTACATAATATTTTGAATTCTTATTAGTTATTTACAACGAATTCCGTTCTCTAGTTGTCTTAATAAATAAGTTGTTAGTGAAACACAGTATTCCTATGTTATAGTCAGTAGCGGCGTGAAATAATATGTTCCCCAAAAAAACTTTCAAAAAGTTAAAAAATGCTAAGCTCAAATTAGAATTATTATATTATTGCAACGAAAAAATACCTGTCCAAAAAATGCACAGTTATACGAGTAAGTTATGATACTAAATGCATACTGATTTTATTTCAGCTAAAAAACATAATTTTACTACTACTCAAACTAAGTGGGTTGGAAGGGGGTTTAAGGGTGCCGATACTTCTAGCGTCGGCCCTGACTGGCTGTACGTATTGAGTTATGTCTACCGCTCGGATGGATTCATGGGCGTATTTTAAGAGAGGCGAAGGGGCGATCGCCCCCCCCCCTGAATCCGTATTTCAGGAATTAATTTTATGTGAGATACGTATTTTAAATTGTTTCAATGTGTATCATTTTATAACGAAATCAAATTACGCGTGGCTGTGAACACTGAATTGAACTTTTTGTCGGGTCCATACTTAGTAAAAAATCAAATGAAACACAAGCATAACTTTCAAAACACAGACAGATGTTAAAAAAAAACTACACAAAAATCGATTTTAAGTGTATTAGCGGCATTAGATTAAAAAAAAAACCACAAATATTAAGGATGCGCCTGATTCAAATACTACCAACAATTTTACTTGTAAATTTTGAGCCTGATTTAAAGAAAAAATTTGAGTCACCCCTCCCCTCCCCCTAGAAGTAAGTCTAAATACGCTCCTGGATGAACCAGCAGCAACGGTTATAAATGGCAATGCCGCACAGTGTTAGATTATTATGTTCCAATAACTCGGTACGGTTCCGATCAGTGACGCAACTACAAAATAGGAGGTCCGTGTGCGATAATTATGTTAGACCCCTTCCTAGGATTTATTTTTGTTGTACGTCTTATTTATAAGTATCAATTAGTTTACGTTTTAAAACACGTTTCACATCAGTTAGTGTATGATATATGTATATACATCAAATTAAATACTTACAACTGTTGTATATTATACTTCAGCACATGTTTGTGTAGTAAATTCATTTAAAATAGTTTAGATAGTCATGTTGTATGCCTACTCAAATACTCAATGGACTCATGGTTAAATAAATATTATATTACTCTAAAATATTATAACATCCTTGTCTGAATTTTAAAAAAAAGTTTCTTTTTATTATAAAATAATAATATAATATTATTAAATAATCGTGTGTTTGTAAAGTGCAGTTTATTTTAGGCTGCGACTAGGGAGGGGGGCCTCAAATGTATGAAAGCCTTGGGGCCCGTGTGCACGGCACACTCTGCACACCCGGTTGTTGCGGCACCGATTCCGATAGGTTTTACGCCGTCGCCACAGTACAGCACGCGATAAATAAAACGTGTCGCAGTCGCTGTACGGCGCGTGGTTCACATAAATTACGGTTGAATTGACGGTCGCGCGGTATCAGTGAAATGATAACGTTTTTTCGTCATCGTTGGTCGCGCTACACACCGCATTATTGTCGAAAGCACTTTTATTATGATTACAATTGTTACCGTACACTGTGTACCGGTCCGCCGATGTGTTTAACGTGGACACGCACGTGCGACGCAGAAACGGTTCTGTTCTTCTCAATTGTCGTCTTCGTCATTGCGGTCGTTAAATTGCTTACGCAACAGTTGGTGCACCGCAGTACTAAGCGCGCAGTACATTACCGAGTAGAGATGGGACTTATCGTTCATTAAGGTGAACTAGTTCAGTCGTTCATCGTTCATATATTTGACGATTCGTTCGTATGAATACGTACTCCGTATCAAAGAATTGATCATGAACGATTAAGGTACTAGCTCGTTCATAAACGAACTAGTTCAATTAATTATAACGTATAGTATAAAAAGTACAAAGTGAACGGTGAACGGTGAACGAGTCGTTCATCAAAAGTGAGCTAGTACGAAATCGGTCACTTGGATGAATAGTTCAATTGAACTAGTTCGTTCATGAACGACACATCTCTATTGCCGAGGCCGATTCGTCGGCGCCCCGAGAAACCGCTGCGATTTGATCCTGCTGCTGATCGAGTTAATAAAAAAAAAAAAAAAACCGCTGTTGTTTTTTCGTTAACCCCTCAGGCCAAAGAACCTATACCCCATCCCGGGGCTCCGACATTTTCCGATGCTTTCATTCGTTTATTTTGATCGGGTTAAATTTAGGTACGTATAACGCACGTTTGAACGATAACGATATGATGACGGGTTTCTTAAAACACAGTTCGCTGGTTTTTCATAAAGCCGACGGACCTTTTTCGAGAACGAGTAATCGTCGAGCTTTCGTTTATCAAGTGAGACATGAAATCAACCGTTAATGATTTAACGCCTCGTAATTATGTGTAATGCATTTTTTACTTTTCAATGTTGCGCCAGACCTGGGTTGTTTGAGCTATATTCTATTTTTCTTCGTTGTACTAATTTAATCATTCACACACTTTAAGCGGGGTTCATATTCCGCGTAAAATAAAAAATGTTACCGGAAAATAATACCTTTTCTTCGATCACCACCTGTTTTTGTCATTAATCCATTCGTTCAGTGTTCCCTTTAAATCCTGGAGTAAAAACGGTTTTATCAAATATGCTACCAAAGATTTACCTAATATATCTGTAATATCTACCAGTGGCAACAGAATTATTTGAAAGGGGGGGGGGCAAATACGCATTTCTGGTAGTGACCATGGTGCACTCACCCTTTAAAAATTGATAGAGCCACTCTATTTATATTTTTAACGTCTTGATTTTTGAAATTAATTAACAACTGGTACTCAGTGCTCGAATTGGAAAAAAATTGAGGATGGACACTGGTTTAAGTTAAAAAAAAACACCATTTCATAGCTGATAATTTGTAAAGCAACCCGTTGAGGACTTCGTCCCCCGTGCCCCTTGCACGTATAATTAGCACTATAAAGGTAGTATTATTATATAATATTTATTTGCTTATTACTATAACATTATTTTATAACGAAATAATAATATTAATTACAGAAATAAATATTATTCTTTAATTAAATTCCACAATGACTTGTATGCATTTTCTTCAGGACAATTTTCATCCTCTCCTGTTCGTTTGTCTTTCTTAACCCACGAAATTATATAGTTATTTAGCCATGGTTATTATCTTTGGTTTTTATCCGTGATTGTCGTCAACGATAACCGTTTTCTGGGAAAAAATAACCATTGCTATCAGCGGCGGATTGGCTAAATATTTCGGCTCGGGAAATTACCGTATGACCGGCCAATAATTAATAATTTTTCATAAAAGTCTTCTTTATTCATGGATTAAATGCTCGTTGAACTTTGTAACATCACGTTTACACTAGGTTTTTATCACAATCTTACAATTTAATACAATATACTTCAATACATTATTTTTATAAAATAATTTTTAATCCAAGTACATCGGCCCATTGTTATAATATGACTAGCGGCCCACCAAGAACTTTCCCGGTATCCCGGTGGACCAATCCGCCGCTGATTACTTTGCAGTTTGCTATAGAATATTGAAATAAACGAAAACAAAATCCAAACACACCGTTCAAAAGTAAATATTCCTAGGGGGGGGGGCACTCGTTTTTAGCGTTCCTCGCTTGATTAAATGAAGGGGGCCGCTGAAATCTATGGAGAAATGAAAGCGGACTCCGTCCGCCCGCGCTCCTCCCTCCAATTCGAGCACTGCTGGTAGTCGACCAGTACAGTTTAACTATACTTAATAGTTGACACGAAAAAACACAGAAATGTCGTGTAACAAATATTGTTGCTATCGGGGTATCCACCGCCCCTTCAATATTTGACACGGGCAATCGCCCGTTTCGGACCCACGTTGACCGCGCCACTGCTCATCGCCCCCAGAGGTACTGCTTGTACATACTTTAGTACAATAAAAATATTCAAACCCGCGTTTCATTAGTTGCGACGAATGAGATTATAAAAAAAAAAATCAGTATAAAATGCCGAGACGTCGGGCCTCGAGGCTTTAACCTTCATTGCACCATCCCTCTCACCGGTCTTGAGTGTCGACGGCGAGACGGTTCCGGAAGCGGTGACCGGCGACAAGAAACGCAGGTGTGATAACACGTGCACCGATAACAGCGACTGATAACGACCGCAACCGCCCGCGAAACGACGAGCACGGACGACGATGTTTGATAAGCGGAGCTCGAGGCCAGAGGCAGTCGGCGACACGCAACGCTACACGAGCCACACGGGCAACAGGCCGCCGAACGGTTATTATTGAAATCAAAATCGTTACGTTAACTGTATAGCCGTTGTCGCGCTCGCGTCCGTATCTAACTTGACACTGATAACGGACCGTGGCGCTGTGCCGCCGCCGATTCCGGTCGTTTTCAAACGGCTTTTGCCCAGCACCGCCGCTGCACTTTCAACCACATTCATGAGCGGCCGCCGAACGCGTCTCAAATGACGTCGAAATTCAGGTAAGACCGACCACGGGCACGTGACCCCTCCGGTCGCGAATCCGCTCTTTCGTTTGCTCGTTTGCGTTTTTGAGTTGGTGCAAACCGAATATGTTTACATCTGCTGTTCGCATTCGTTTACAGCAAGTATGACGAGTATGGTTTCGTGCGTGCCGATGATTTCGATTACGTCGAGTACGAGCAATTCATGTCCGTGTACTTGACCGTGCTGTCCAAACGGTCAATGAGATGGGCTCGAATCATGACGTCCAACCCGCAGCTAAAGAAAACCGCTCGGCTCAAACAGTTTGTGCGCAAAGGAATACCGTTGTCGCTCAGGGCGCAGGTCGGTGTGACGTTCGATGCATGGCGTTTTGTACTAATTACCAAGTTTGAAATATCTTTTTCTTATTATCCAGGTGTGGACGTCAATTAGTGGTGTACAAAAGATGAAGGACAAGGACGGACCGAATCTGTACAAACAAATGCTAAACAAACCTATCAATGAGGATATTAAAAACATAATCTCAGTCGATGTACCTAGAACATATCCGGACAACATTTATTTTTATCCAACCTCTGAAAATCATGCTGCTTTGTTTAGAATACTATATGCGTTTGCTGCACAAAATCCTAACATAGGATACTGTCAGGTACATCTAAAACCAATAAAATCAAAAACATTATTTTTAATCCTCTTGATTTATTCCCTCTCCCTTTATTTAATTGATTTTAAAATGATTCTATAAAAGAAACTATTCCAAAAATAATTCATGAACTTTGTTGATTTTTCTCTAAACATTAAGTATTTTACCTAAAAATACTATACTTCAGTCATGCATCACTTGAAATGTGGTAGTTTTTTTTTAATAAATTAAATGCATGTTAGCTGCTGTCCGAAATAATTCCCATTATATCTTATTTTTTTTTCTAATAATGTATTTCTAAAATTACTATTATGTTAATTTAATTCATATAACTATATTTTTTATCAATTTTCTATGTCTTAAAAATGAATAGGTATTCTGAAAAATATTCTAAAGAATGTAGTATTTAATTATTTTTGTAATATTCGACTAATTAAATATCTTGATACATTAAATATTAAAAATTTATATTTCTAAATACATAACTATATTCAATAGTAAAATATATCAATGTCACCAATAACTTGAACTACTTAAGTATTATTTTTGATTTTCATATAAATCATTTTCAATCAAATGTCTTAATGAATTATTAATCTAAAAATAACTATTTGCCATATTTCTACCTAATATTATCTATATTATTTCTGAAATAAATCTATTGATTGTTGTATTTAAATTCCATGTTTAGTTTAATTTAATGTATTTTAAATTGAATTCTTCTTTTTGAGCTTGGATGGTTAAGTAAAAAAATTAAACTGTTAGATTAATTAATTATATTCAAAAAAAAAAAATCTTTCAAGGGCCTTGAAGTATTCAATTTTATTTTTATTAAGCTATATTGAAATCACTCATTGTTTTAAAAGAATATCTACTTAAGTTTGTACTTCTGTTGAACAATATTAATTGATTTTAATAAATGTAAACTATTAATAATTCAATTTTGAAACAAAATTGAAAACATTTTATTTATATGACTCAATGGCTTAGTCTTGTATTGAAATAAAATAAATTATTTCCTATTACAAAGAAACTCATTGAAATTTATTTTTTCATTTTCTTGTATGGGTTTTTCGATTCAAACATAAAATGATATCATAATTTTTACTGTCTATCTAATTTGAAAACTAAATAATATGTGTATTACAGGGTTTAAACTATATAGTCGGTTTATTGTTATTAATTACTAAAAATGAAGAAACATGTTTTTGGTTATTGAGAGTATTAGTCGAGAATAAACTACCAGACTACTACTCTAAAACTATGGATGGTGTCATTGTGGATATAGAAGTTTTTTCTCGCCTTGTGAAGTAAATACAATTTATATGCATGCTATTTTGGTTTATTATTTACTATGTTAATTATTTATTGTGTCATTTATTTTAGAAAAAAATTTCCTGATGTGTCACAGCATATGACTAATTTAGATATGCCTTGGGCTCTGGTCATTACTAAGTGGTTTATTTGTCTTTTTGCTGAGGTCTTACCAATTGAGGTAATTTCATTATTTAACATTTGGTATAATAAATTTCATTGTGTCACATTGATTAGTTAAAATTGTATTATCATAGTTATAAATTGTATGGTTAAACTTTTATATTATTTGCCATTTCTTTATTTAAAAAATAATTTACATATGTCAGTTGAGTTTTCATTTTACTTTAATTGAAATGCAAATTTAACTATTTACAGTAGAATATCTATTATCCTAAACCTTCTTACAAACCTCATATTATTAAAACAAAAAAGATAACATATTCATTCAATGGGCGTTGATATCAGCTGTAAAAGCTATGACAAATTTCTTATTATAAAAATGTATTATTACACCATTTTATAGTTTTATGTATATATATTATAAGTTTTGGGGAATACAAATCCACTCATAAAAAATAACCATGAGGTCACATATACATTATTTATTTAATCCATATAAGTACTAATTTGGCTAATCGATGTTCAACTGTTTTTAGATATTATAATACTATGTATTTCATAATTTAACTGTACATTTTGGTTTCTAGACAACTCTAAGAGTATGGGATTGTTTATTTTATGAAGGATCCAAAGTTATATTCAGAGCTGGCTTAATGTTGGTAAAACATTATAGAAATGAATTGTTGGCATGTGAAGATATTGCATCATTAGCAGAATGCTTCAAGTCTATTGTTCAACAGCCATTTTCTTTAAACTGTCATGTTTTCATTAAAGTATGTTCTTAGTTGATATTAAAAGTTCATGTATTAAGTATTTAAAGAATGGTTACGGTAATAATAAATTCTTGTTTTTCCTTAGGAAATGTTTAAAAACATAGGATCATTACCCATGGCATTGATTGATGATCTGCGTAGACAAGTATCAGCTGAACGAAATGCTGACAAGTCTACATATAAAAACAGAAAAGGCTAAACTTTTATAGTTATTGTTATTGTTTTTAAGGATTTTAACAAAAAAAAAAAGTATTTCTTAAGATGCATAAATTCTAGTCAAATTTTTATATTAATATCTGTGGCCTATATTTAAAATTTCGTATTCAAAAGTAATCAAATATTTTACTAAATAATCTTACCAATAGTATAATTTTATGAAATTTCATAATTATACTTTAGTTATAATATTATATTTATAGAATTTATATTATTTATATTTATTTTTATTTTTGGTCGTATTACAAGATTGGTTATAGTTTTCAGTAAAACATTTTATCAGACAAATTTTATTGAACTCATGACTGATTTTTGAAATGTCAGACCATTTACAATGTATCAACAAATAAAAGTCTGTTATATTTAAGTAATATAATTTATCAATACTATTTTAAGTATTACAAATCATTTAAAGAAATTTTGTATATTTCACTTAATTTTTTTTATACTTTTTTTGTTTATACTATATTATATCTTTAGAAACAATTTGAAAAATGACAATTTTATTTTTGTACTAAATAATTTGTTATGTTTTTCTATTGTTATTTATAGCTAATATTGTGATTATACATCTATGTATAATTTAAAAATGTATTATTAATTATATTAATATTGTATTTTTTTATTCTAAGCCAAAATGTGTTATGTAAAATTAAAACCATTTTGATAAGAATACAAGTTGATTTTGAAAGAACATACAATATTTATAAAAAATGAGCTGTTATTTATGGTATTAAAATATTGGTTTGTGACAGTTTTAAACTTTTCAGTGATAATTATATTTATGTAAATTGTTTTAGCAGCATATAGAATAAAGCAAAAGGATATTTTGAGTTAAATTAGAACATTTTTAACCTATTGACTTAAGCCAATTTTTTCATTCCCTATCCAGTAATTATTATGATAAAAAAATTTTAATCATAGAACTGCTCCTTGTAGTAAAAACAAGAAAATCAACCTTTTTGATAATAGTGTAATTATTAAAGCTTTTAAATTTGTTTTTTAACATTAAGTGAGTAAAAAGTCAATATGTTATTAATTTATACTTTGCTCCACCTATTGCTCCATCAGTATATTGTCCATCCATTAGTGTTATTAGTCTAGGATTTCTGTCCAATATTTCAAATCTACATTTATTTATTCACTGGTCCTATGTACTACTCACACACTATTTATATATATATATATATATATGATAAGGATGGGCACACACCAAAGCTGTGCAATATTGACCGAAGCAGTGCACAGATGGTGGGATATGTTAATGTTATATCACCAGTCTTGGTAATATATTCTATGCTATTTAATATTTATAATATTATCTAATAAGTTATAAATGATGTCAAGTTTTGAAGATAATTGTTTAATGTTAATTCTTTTAAACAATATTATTTTGTATTTTAGGATTTATTGGATATTAAAAAACTAAATGTTAAATCACAGTTAATAGACGTTGCTTGAATAAAATCAGCAATGGTTTAAAAATTCAATAAAAAAGAAATTTTGTTCTAATTTATATAAAATGCTACGAGTAGGACTCACTTTATTAGTTAGCTCTGCAACATGTGAGCAATATTTTTTAATTATGTGTAGAATGAAGACGTGGATGAAAACTTGTATGCATCAAAAACATTTTACAAATCTGTCTATATTACACATAGAAAAAGATTTAATGAAAATTATTGACAGTGAAAGTATTTTAATAAAATCTAAATTATTTGAAAATATTAACTTTTATATATTTTTTTATTTTTATTGTTTATTTGTAATATATTTTGAGCCTATAAAGCAATGGTTCCCAACATCTTATATTCTATGCCCCTTTTGAAGGATTTCAAAAATCTCGCACCCTAACTCTTCTATAAATTGAAAAAATCGATCACCATTTTTGTGTATTATACAAATAAACTATACAATACCATTTGGAATTTATTAAAAAAAATTGTATTTCGTTATAACTGCTTGCGCCTCCCTAACAATGTGTGCACGCTCCCCTCTTCCAGTTTGGGAATCGGTGTTATAAAGTACCATATAACATATTAATAAATTTCAGATGAGAAGAGAAATATTATCGGTTGGTTATTTTATTTTTAAGTAATTGATCCAATGCAATTATTTGCATGTTATGTTAAATGTGTTAAGCATTATTTAAGGTGGTGGGGCGCTTTTCTTCCAACGGTTTTGGTTCATGTAAAAAATCGTAGCACCCCACTTTCTCCAATGGATTTCCACCAATGTGTACACATTTGTGAGTTAAAAAAAATGGTTTCAACACAGATTACGCCAATTCCAAACAATTCCTGTGGCGAAGCACGAGTATTCAAGTCGGGGAGACGTTAAAAAAATACTTTACAACCCCCCTCCTCCATTCATAACTTTATATATATGTACAATAAAAGGGACGCGGTTTTTATTTTTTATTTCTTATTTATTTTTCGTACGATTAGTTTACTATTACATCATTCAAAATGTCATTAATTAAATCGTCAGGCACGGTGGCAATTGACAATAGTGTAATATTTTAATATTTAGATACGAATATCGCACCAGAAATAAATAATTCGTAAAATAAGAACCAACCAACAACTGCGGTAACAAAATTGCGTCGGACGATAACGGAAAAACGCGATAAGCAATGACGGTTACATTAATGCATATTAAAATGAAACAATAAATACAAATGACGAGACATGTCTCGTAGCGCGACGACGATAAGAAGTAGAAATAAATAAATCGTAAAATAAAAACCAACCAATAACTACGATAACAAAATTACGTTGAACGATAACGCATCAACGCGAAAAACAATGACGATTACAATAATGTATATTAAAATGAAATAATAAATACGAATGTGAGACATGTCTCATAACGCAATGGTAATCCCCACTCAATAACCTATTCCGCCTGCACGCCGTGCCTTGAAAAACGAGACGCTGCAACGTGTCGTCTCATTATATTAATTTTTATTGTATCTATATTGGGATGTTTATAGAATTACCCACTGGGCCACAACAACGACAGCTCACGTGCGCAGTCCGCAACTAATCTATTTTATGAATACTAATACGGTGTGGCACAAAAGTAAAATTACGATAAATATTGAAGTATGTATTAAATAAAAATAAATAAAATATAATAAAACCAAATTATGTATCCGCATTAAAAGTGGGTAGCCGTTGTCTCATTGTCTCCTATGACGCTCCGCCACTGCAAACAAGCCAACTTATATGAATTCAAAGACATTTATCTATAGACAAGATAGATGCTTTTATGACATGCATAACACTTATTACAGTTTAAAGCATAGACCTTGTACCAGGGGCGGATCTAGGGGAGGGTTCAGGGGATCAGCTGACCCACAGTCAATATTTGTTGACAAAATTGGCCTGTTGGAAATTTTTTTCTCTTTTTAGACCTTGATTTGGACTCTTGGACAGTTGGCCCATCGGAATTACTCGAAAAAGGAAAGCCATGTATATTCAAAATTTAAAATTTTTCAATTCATAATTTATGTTTTAAATCATATCGTTTTAGTTGAAAGTTAAGTAAACCATATTTTATTCCGTACGTTTGTTGCGCTGATAAAATTATATAAAATTTATATTTTCGTAAATAAGTCATTATCGGTGGTATCGTTAATTCTAAAATGTAATATAAATATACATGTATAAATATACATACACTTTAATGAGCATATTGTGGTTTTTTTTTTACAAGGTATTCATTCTAATTCAGTTTCATCCCTAATAAATGGCCTCTTGACATGGCTTGACCCACAATTCCCCGACTCTGGATCCGCCCCTGCCTTATACTATAAGTATATAAGGTCTATGGTTTAAAGTAATCGGTGGCGATCAATCTTTTGTTATCCAACGAGTTATACAACGATTAGTGATGTGATAGGAAATTTGAAAACTGATAAAAATTCTTAATTACATCTACTCCAAATCGACTGGGTTACAACAAAAATTGAATTTCGTTGAGAACAGGTAAGTCCTACATGTTATCCTTCTTTTTTTTTTCATGTGTGTTTCATTAGTTTATCGCAATTATTAAGAACATTTTTGGAATATTCGTACACATTGAACACTTCAGAGCAACAACTGAACAACATTTTCTAACAGAAACCTTCCGTGATTGTGTTGGTCGATGCAATCATTCTGGTCAAAATCGAGTTACACATAAAAAAAAATAAAATGCATAGGTCTAAACTTTTTTATACTTGACACTTACTTGAGTTTTCACATAATAATAATGTTTTTTTTTTTTTAATTTATGTTTGACTACGTAGTTACTTTTGTTAAGTTTGTTAACATTGTTTATTATCGTATTGTAACATTTTTACCGTCAAAGAACATCTATATAATATTATTTAAAACCGATTATTGTTATTATTTTTGTTACAAGTGCCTCGGAAAAGAGGTCAACAATTTTTATGGACCAGACAGACATTATAATTGATTCATAGGGTAACGAAGGAGTCAGAATGTACATTAATTGATATGCCACATGGTGAATATTCAAGAGAGGTAAACGTTTGTTATAAATAATTTAAAACTATGTATGAATGAAATAGAACGAGTGCAAGATGAAATGTAGGCCAATAACGAATGGCAAAAATATAGAAAATATCGTGTCACAGCTACCAGCTGCGGTGCATGTGAGCAAGCTTAGAGCGGGCATTTGTCGTGTAAACACCGTCAAGACCATTCTGTACAATTTTTTTCAAGAAAATTCAGCTACTCGATGTGTTCAATAGTAATCGAACGTATATGTTCTGAACTAGAGATGTTAAGTTCGTGAACAAATAGTTCATTTGAACTATTCACTTTGATGAACTATTCTGAACTGTTTCAGTACCTATAACTTAACAGTTGACAGTTTGAAAAAAAATTGGTAGCATTGTATAAATGAAATAGTTCGCGAACTTCTTTAAAAATTCTCTGTGGTTCGTTATTAGAAATCCTGTAAATGGTAAACATCTGTTTACAATTAGATAACAAATACTTAATTGCCCATAAGTAGTGTGAAATATTACTGAACTTGTGTATTGCTGTACTAATAGTAATAAAACGAATAGTTCACTGCCAAACAATATCAGTATGATCAATAAAATTAGCGAACTACGTGAACTTAAGAATAGTTCATTTGAATTATTCACTATTCCCTTGAACGTACTGTGAACTAAAGAACTATTCACAGAAATGAACTAAACTTTCCATTTCTATTCTGGACTGACAAATATATTTTGTTAATAGGACATTGAAAATGAACCAACAGCCAAAAAAGATTTTGATAAAAAAAAACTAAAAAAAAAGACGGATTTTATGGTTGAACCTGTACGGGTGTTATTCGTACGAACTAATGGCGTCAAACACGTACTACAGGTAGTTCAATTGATCTGCCTAGAAAATTAGAATGTTAAAAAATATATAAAAATGATCACTAAAAAATTTTAATTAATTTTTTTATTTATTACTTGACAAGTATTTTTTATTTAAAATAGTATATTTAATTATTAAATATTTTATACCATATTTAATTATTAAAGATCTGTAACAAAAATGTTATGGTATTTGAATGGGTGCTAAATTAGAGTAGGTAAGTGGGTAAATCTATTTGAACTGGCCGTTTCAATTTCATTCGGTACCATGGGTGTTTACTTTATGTTTTAGACATTTTAGTATTGTACAAATATGAAATATTTAGGTACTTGATATCGAACTGAAACATCAAATTTGAATTACTGATAATTCAAGAGAGTTTTAATTTTTTTATTTGTTACGTTAAAAAAATCGTTTACAGTTCTTTTAGTCATATTGAGTGATTATTAATAACTTATATTTGTATTACAAGTATAAAAGGGAAAACGCGAGTTGGTCCCGAGCTATTTGATCGCTTAAAATAAACACGAGTTGGGTCCGCGATGTTATTCGATAATACTCGAATTAAGTCCGTGGTAATTTCCGGCTATAAGAGTAGTCTTAATAATAATCGGTAATATCTTATCTTACAATCTTATAATCATATTGTAACTTGTCAGTATACCGGCACGTGTCAAGGCTAAAAGTCCATCTAATAAAATATAAAATATAAAAAGTATAGCCTGTTTTTTGTTGTTGTTATATTACATATAAAAATTAAATTATGAATTTCATGTCAAGCGAAAAAGGTAAAAAAATTATCATTAAAGACGGATTTAAATTTCGCTTCCACAAAATGTTGCGGAATGATGTACAACGTTGGAAGTGTTATCTTAATACCTGTAAGTGTTTTTTAAAACTATCTTGCACTTTAGACACAATAGAGAAATGTAACGTGCGTAATCACCAAAAATTTGATGAGAAGATTCTGAATAGACAAAATTTAAGTAGCTCGGTTAAAAGAAAAGCACAAGATGATATTTCTACACGACCTTTAAAGATCATTAGATCTGAGTTGAACAACAGGGATATACTTTCGATAGACACTAATGATTTGAAATTAATAAAAAACAACATCTAGGCTAGAACTAATAGGCTAGAATATCGGGACCCAACACATGCACTCTACAAAATATACTGGGACCCAACTCATGTACTCCATAAAATACGTCCGGACCCAATTCATGCTGTTTTTGAAATCTGGGACCCAACTCGAGTGTGTCCGTATAAAATATCTTCACAAAAGTAAGATAGCTAAAATATATATATATACAGATTAAAGTACAAGTAGAATTTTAAAATGTTGTCTTGATATAATATGCATTTTATACGATTACGTTTTTATGACTGTTTATTATATTTTAACGTTCAAAAATCGATTTTGAATTTAATTATTATTATTAGTAAATAGTTTTAATTTTTAAATTTCTATCTAAATGCTTACGACTATTAGTATTGTTGGTATTATATACTATAACATATATTAGTTTAATAAATAATGATATAACCGTACTTCAACTATTTAGAACTTTTCAAGGAAATTGAAATTATTATTCTTCTGCTTTATTTTAATATTAATAATTTGAGACAATGATATTCGCAATGTTGATGGGAAGGAAGACACGGACTGTGTATGCGGAGAGATCCAGACTATGTCGCACCTGCTAAACTGCTATGAATGTCCAATAAAATGTGACGTAACAGACTTACAAACCGCAAATAACAAGGCCATAAGGATGGCAGAATTTTGGAGTAACGAAATTTGAAAACACAATTTCATACGTTACCTCTAAAATCACCCGTTGTTACCATTACCATTATGATAATTACCAATATCTACTTAGTACATTAACTATATCTTATTTTATTTTATTTTATTTTGTGCACCTGTTTTAGTATTTATATATTTACCTGATGACGTTTTGTTAATTTATATGTATATGTTAGTCTACATGTAATGATGATTATACATTTATTTACTAGTAAAATGACCTGTCACCCAGACTCGAAAAAAAAAAGTAATTTTGGTTCCATTTTTGTTTTCGTATATAAACATTTTCCAATAAAACCCGTTTAATAAATAAAACGGGTTTCGTCGGTTTGAAGCCCTGGAAAAAATACACATTTGTCAAAATGCATGACTTATTATCCGGCTAATTTTGAATTAATTAAAATTTTATTATTATTATTTTTATCATTATTAATTGTGTTTAATTCACTTTTATTGAAGTAGTTGGCCACAACAAATAAAACCAAACAACTATATAGTTCGTTGGTTAATCTGTTGATATATCGAATGTTTGATTATTGCTGAATTATATTATTCTTCGACTTGCACGGATACTATAAAAAACTTTACAGAGATTTTTATAATATTCTCAATTGTTAAACAATTATATATATTCTATTTCTATAAAATACCGGACGGTGCTATAATTTAACGCGATGGATTCCAGTAGCATCATCAGTGAAGAATCAACTGCCACAAAATCGTTGAAGAGAAATATGGCGATGTATTGCATGAACAAGATGCGGAAACGCACGATCGATGAACAGCTTCGTGATTTATCGGCAATCATGAATTGTTCGTTGGATCTGATAATTGTGTACCGTAGAACCGGATTGGAAGTCAGCTACCGTATTGGCTCGCAAATCGCTTCGGTGAACGGTTCATGTGAATCGGTGCGTATACATATTGTATAGTACAGGGATGTGCAACTCAAAGTAGATAGATGGTCAATGTATAGAATTTTAAAATCTGGCGGACCCGAGTAATGAAAGTAAAAAATTAAAAAGTCATTTAAATTGACAGTCAACATTTACTTTATATAATTTGATTTTCCGATTGAACCAATACAATAAATACGCAAAACACCA
>NW_020271729.1:1751604-1793393 GCF_003268045.1 Sipha flava
AGTTGTGTTCCTTTAACACTGTAAAATTAACTAATAAATCTATGCAACATTTAATCAATTAATTTATAAAATTACCAGCTGATCTGAAATTAGTTAATGTTTTATTCATTTTTAATTTTCATATTTTATTCCGGAAATAATTCTAATCACAAATTTAAATAGTCATAGTAATCCTATGTTTTTTTTTTTTTTACAAAAATATAATTTATAAGGTGTTTTTATATCATTGAGTTATTAATATAAGTTCATATATAGGTAAACTATAGAAGTATAACCGTTACTACTTACTAATGATAATTACTATGGTTTATATTTTTAGTTCTAATATCAGAGGCTAAAATATTTACTTCTTTGGTATGCACACTTAAGGATTTTGTCATACTCCCCTATCAAACGTTAACAGTAATAAGTAACACAGTTAAAATAGTTGGTATTTTATAATTTGCTGATTATACATCTTGGAATTTCAAAAATATATAAAATAAATTAATAATAAACGTAAAATTAAAAACAAATACTATAATATAGAATAATATATAATATAATAGAACCACAACACACTATATATTAATGATTAATATTTAATTTTACACTACACACTTTATATTTCGTATTACACAAAGTGTGTCGTACTGCACACAATTTTAGTCCCTGTAATAGGTAGTTGATTATAAATTATAAAAATTTTTAACAAATGTATATCCTTAACAATATTTTAGGCAACTATTATTGGGGAGCAAAGCTGACTATATAACTTTGTAATTAAACTATGATAATATTTTTGGGGAAAAAAGTATTGTCTAGACGCCCTCTCCCCCAAACAAAATCCAAAATATGCCACTGTAGCTATAAATAATCTTATGCATAATATTAAATAATAACAATTTCTTACAGTTTTAAAAACTGAAAAGATTTTTAAAGGATTTTCTTACACTTAAATATGAAAATAATAGTACAAAAATTAAAAATTATTAAAATTTTAATCAATAATTAACTTTCAAAAATGATTTTAAAGTATAGCAGTTGGTAAGGAGTAGGAGGTCAAGATGAAGCCGTCTACCATATTGGTTGACTATTGATAAAATTTATTTTCAACATTTAAAGCATACCTTAACTAAACAATAATGCAATCATAAAGAATTATTTATATTTGAATACATATTTTATATTTAGTTTTAGTTTTATTATATATGAAACTAAAAAATTAATATTTATTTTTATTGACACATTTTAGTTATTTTAATTTTTCTCATTAACCTGTAGAGAAAAATCAGAAGTTTAATCAATTTTTATATTTATATTACGTGTATTTTTTTTAATCAAAATTAGCATTAAATTTAATGAAATGTTAACAATTCGATAAATGAAATACAACCATAATATTTTCTAATTAATTTTTAAATTCATACCTATATAAATTATTTTAAAATGTTCACAATCTAAACAATTTCAAAAGCATTTTGTGTTTTTCTAAGACATGCATTAAAATGTATTTTTAACATGCAAGAATTTTTCTTTTTAAATATTAACCCTTAACTGGTATTGTATATATCAGTTTTTCATCTCACCCATCAATTGTATTTTAACCCATGGCTTCGGACTACTTATGTTTTTCGTTATCAATCCCAATAACACATTTTTCATATCATGAAAGTTATTAAAAACTATTGCTGGTCATTTATGACTCAAGAATACCTGTTACGTACTTTTTTTTTTTATCTCTTGTCATCACATAATTATTATATTGAAATGGATATTTTCAGGCTTTGCTTCAAATTAATTTTAGCTTAGGAGATGGGTGATGATTACGATGTTAAATTGAATGTAATAATATTATTTTTATATTCAAAAATTAATTTATATATATAGATTATAGTCCACCACTTGTCTGTCCAATTAGTGATTAGTCGAGTTGACTTAATGTAGAGAACGATAATTAATTAGGTATTTTTTTTTTTTTTTTTTTTAATGAGTGATTTAAATGTTATAAGTTGGTTATAAGAAGTAGATGGTGATAATTTGAGTGTTATAAATAGGCTAAGATTTTAATAACTTACATTTTTTTAATAATTTTACGAATTAAAATATGCCTTGAGATGCATAAAATATTGTTTGTAATTTATTAGAAATAACTGTTAAGAGTTAAAATGAATCAACATTATAGCTTTTAGTACTAATCACTATTAATTACCTAATGATGAGGCGCTGGAGAAGCATGGAACCGCTTGAAAATATTTAGCACGTCATCGCTGGCTGGATCCCTGAAAATTCGTTGGATATAATTGTTGACACGTTGGTCAACCGTGTTGAGTGCCATAATAAATGTTTACGTATGGTCTCAAAATAAAACAAAACAATTTTTAAATAGAGTATTAATTATAAGAATTGTATTCAATATAAATAATGCCTATAATGTGAATATATTGTTTGGGTAGTAAAGACTACAAAACAGTCAGGAGATGGTTAAATGGTCCGCGTCAAAACAGAAAGTGTGATCAAAAAATGTACTCTTTCGGATACATCGAATCGTTTCCTTGGTGAAATAATCATATAGTGTAGCTTTCCGATAAGCCAACATATTAATTATAATAAAAATTTAAATAATGTAATAACCCAAAACGTGTTATCAGTTTTATTTTCAAAATAAAGGGCGCGTCGGTGTTGTGTTATTGGTTATCTAGATAGTCATTTTCGAAATCGACGGTTCTCATACATGATTTTTCTCAATGAGTCCTTTTACGTTATACTTTTACTTTGTTTATAGTGCAATTATTTAAAAAAAAAAAAAAAACGATTTCATTTTATTTCAAAGCTATTTACAGGATTTAATATTTTGTTCATCGATATGAAAAATAGTGTAATAAATCTATGATAATTATTTTTAATATTTTATTATTATTATCATTATTAATTCCTATGATTTATTTCCACAGATTTTTAATTCTATTCTATTCAAAACATTGCACGCTTAACCGGAATATGTTATTTAAAGATTGATTAGCATTGATTGGAAAATTATGGATGAGCTTTAATATACTAAAGTATTACTATGACTTTAGTATATTAGAATTAAAATTCACCGTATATTATTATATTATATATATGTATGTTATGTAATATTTATATATATATATATATATATATATATATATATAAATGGAGTCAAAAATGTATAGCATTTCATCAATTGAGAACGGCTGGCCCAGTTTTGGCTCGATTTGGCTCAAATTTTATTTTAATTGTTTGTAATTGTCAGAAGAAGGTTTATACGAAAAAAAAATTGCTAAAAAATACTATTTTTATTTAAATTATTTATTAAAATACTATTTAACTGTACAATTGAAAATGAATTATTAAATGATTCGTAAAATAAAATTATAGTTATCATTTCCGTGCTTAGATTAGATTAAGTGTGTATCGCACTTTAAATAGTTTTATCTTAGTTTATTACTTTTAGAATTTTAAAATCAAATTGTATAAATGCTTGTCATGATACTTCAGTAGAAAAAAAAAAGAAACAAAATCGAATCCAAAACTTTTGGATGTTGGTATTTGATTGGAACGTACCTAATTGTCATTGATAAAAGGTCGGGATTGCGATTACTGGTATAACCGCTCAACGATTTTACTTCCGCTCGAATTTTGCACTTTTATTTATATAGTGACAATGTTTTGAAGATTTCTAACGGGTCTGCTCAGATTAAAGGATGTAAGGTTTTTTCAGTTTGTAGAAACAACCCGTTCCAACTCGTTTCAATACGCAGCTTAACTCCAGAAATCAACAAAAAATTGTATTTTACCGTTATAACTTACAGGAATCTTGTGTTATTATAAAAACTTTTTTAGACGATTTTTTTTTAAAAAAATTCTTATTTCCTGTTTTTTTGATTATATTTGTTTTTTTGCATATCTGCTTGATTATAAACGATGACTTAAACCAAATTATTTTCAACTATTTATAAATATTGTTTACATTTTATTTTTCAGAAAATCCCTCAGAAAATCCATAAATAATGAAGCAAAATGTCTCGAAAATCAAAGATAAACTTTTTTTATAATACATATAAAGATTTATTTAGTTTTTGATTTTTTAAGAAAAAAATCATATTATGGACTACGTTTATTTCTTTTCTTTTTTTTTTTTTTGTAATCTTTAATTATAGTCAGATATGTTTACTACTTTATCATGTTCGTGTAAAAAGAATATTTAAAAATTGTTGTAATTTTTTTCCTATTTTAAATAATTTTTTGTTTTATTATTAAATACTTTTGTTTAAATTTAAGTTTTGAAATGCTTATTTGAGTGTTTATAATGATGTTTTTATGTACTTTTTAAGCACTTATTTTAAATTTTTAAGTACTTTATGTCTCAAGCCCTGGTTATAATACTCGTACAACATCAGGTACATCAACGACGGATCAGTACGATATAACACTAAATCTGTAATTACTAATATACTATTTACTGATATAACAGTATTGGAATATGTTCTTCGAATGTTTTCCAAAGTCATAATATGCAATGGTACAACTTACGATTACTATGGTAGGTAAAAATATTAGTTAATCGCAATCAATTCGAATTCGACTTAAGTATACAATGGTAACCTATAATATTATGTTTATTTATATTTCCACGTTTTTTTAAAATATGTTTTCAAAAAAAAAAAAAAATGTTATTATAAATCGTTGGTATAAATACAATATTTGTGCCATTATAGTGGTCAATAGAAATGAACAAAAACTGTTTCAATTAGGTA
Organism: Sipha flava; assembly: GCF_003268045.1. Taxonomy (NCBI): domain Eukaryota; kingdom Metazoa; phylum Arthropoda; class Insecta; order Hemiptera; family Aphididae; genus Sipha; species Sipha flava. Next base: position 1,756,365 of record NW_020271729.1, read on the forward strand.
ATTTACATTGTTGACAGAATATAACATCGCATATGCGTGCATTTCACTTATTTATTCACTCATTAACGAATTTTTAATAGGTTGTTTTGGTATTAATATAATAATGAGCTTGTTTGCTGAATATTTAAATGCACACCAAATAACATTTCGGTCCATAGTCAGTTTTACGAGCACTTGAATCAAATATTGAGAATGTCGAATACTAAAGGTGTCTAAGAAAGTCTTGGTGCAGACCACTACAATTATTTTCATCGAGTATTTCGAGTTCAAATGATCAATATTTTAATAAATGTTTGAAATCAAAAATCAAGTATACAACTATATACTTTTTTGCATACAAAAAACTAAGAAAAAAAAACGTATTCCCTTTACACCGCTCACAAAATGGATATCAGTGCCAAACACACTAACATTAAAATAACAATACAAATACAATACAAATCGAATTGGGTTAAAATTAATCGTAACAAGTTATGTACAGGTAACTTAAGTAACAATTTTTGCATTTACTTTTTTCCCTCTCAATAACTCAACTCTATTACGTCAAATTGGTATAATCAGCTATCGCACCAACTAATCATATTAAAATCATTTCTACTCCCAACTAGCATTTATTTTGTTTCTTCGGCTATGCATATAGCTATTAAGTATACAAACATAACATTCTCTAATACCTATCGCGCTACTGTGTTACACTGTACTTGGCGAAATTATACATTTAAATATTCGTATTAAAATGAATTCAAACGTACAATAAAAAATAAAAATAAGAAAAACCAAATGAAAATAATGTTCCTCCGAATGCAGGTTACAAGACGAGTAAAATTGTAATATGTGGCGAGTCCCAAATATTAATAAAATCAACCATAATGTATATTTAGTTTGCATGTCGATAAATATAGGCGTGTTTTTTTATTGATAACATTGATAACACGTAAGTTAAAACTCTAATTGAGATAAATATTATATTATACTACATTATATCACACACAGCTTATCGTCAGATCCAGGAAACAATGAGTTCACGTGATAGTCTGTGTTTATTTTTAAACATTTTATGTTTCACATGTTATTTTAACTAAAGAATTTTTAAATATAATCTAATGAGAAGTAAAAATATACTGTGGGAGATAATTATTTTAGTTCGGCGGAGTAGTAGGTAGGTTAGGTAGGTTAGGTATACGCGAAAAATGTACATTACCCAACATCAACAACATAATTGAGCACTATTTTAATGGATTATAGGATGACATTGAATTAAGTCATGGGTATTCTCATAGTATGTTTGAATTGAGTCCCGAGTATTATCTTAATTTTTTTAAATTAAGTCCGTTTAGATAAGTTATCATAACTATTTATATAGACGGTAAGAACTTGAACCTCACTTGAAACTCAATTAACCTTAATTTTTAACAATTTTTAACAACTTTTACGAAAAAATATAAAAAAATACACAAATAAACAAATTTGCAGATTTCAAATATACAATTTGATAACAGTAAAATAAATTAAACATTTTAAATTATAGAACTGTGTGATAAAAATCGATCATTTAATTGATTTAAACATTTGAAAATATGCTGAAACCCATGCCAATGATGATTCTGACTAGTGGGACTGTTGAAACATATGATAATCTTCATGTATAATAAACACGATTTATTAGATATACTACCTTAGTGGTATGCGTTCGTAGACAAAGAGAGCCTATCCAAATAAAAACAGCTCCATGGAAACGCCGAAAGAACGAGTAGACTACGGCTAACAAGTAGACTAACCTCGTACATAAAGTTTATAAATATGCTAGTTTAATTGTTTTCGGAACGGTTTGGTATTACAAATTTGTATCACGTTTAAAATGTTGAAGCTTACATATTATCGGTAAATTATCATGTTTCCAATTCATACACAGCATCAAAGTTGAATATACGTACTGCAGATACAAGTACGACTGCTACTGTTGATGATAACTAGTCCACTGCTACGCTGCTTAAATTTAAGACTGAAGAATTCTAAACTGTGATTTACCATGTGTTAAAAATATTGATAAAATGTAACTTGATTATATTCTGTCCGGTGATGTAAAAGGATTGGGGTTGGACCCCTAACCACCTCCCGTATCTACGGCCCTGGATTATAGATAATTGTAAATATTTGAGTTTATTTCGTTTGAAATTCTATAATTGTATAATTGGTTACTCCCTTATTATTATTGATATAATTTTGATTATTAAATACTTATAACTAGTGCAATACCGCCGTAATCCATTTATTTTAGACAAATATAATTTTTCTACGACTAATAAAAAAATAAAATTATAATAGACTTTAGTGTTTAAGTTATTAAAATCTTAAATCTTAAATTTTTAAATTTGCATAAATCAAAACAAATTTTAATTTGTTTAATCTAGTGATATTTAACGATATTGATACCATGGGAAATACCCATTATATCGCGATATTTTTTAAATTTATTTTTGCTTTTTTTTATATTATTACAGCGATTCAATAACATGTATATAAACATGACAATATAATATTAAATTTAATTACATTTCTTATTTTTTTCGATTTGAAATCATGTAGAAATAAATATTATAAAATTAAAATCAAAAATACGAGTATATAAAACAGAATATATTATTTTAATATAAAAAATTCACAAAGATTGTTTACAATTATTATTTTTCTTTTCAAAAAATAAATATTTTTATAGTAATAACTGACCTTTATTAAATTTGGCAGTTATAATTATTTTATATTGAGTGGTCAAGAAAAATATGAAAAAAATATATTTTGTTGTTACTTTTGTTATATACGGAGGCCACTTCGCTGATCCCCACATCCTGATGTTATCGCGCAGCGACAAAATATAAATATAACACAAGTGGCCTCCGTAAATAACAAAAGTACCATTTTGTTTAATAAATTCAATACCGTAAATTTTACGATATCGGAAAAATGTGTGTTATTGATACTTAAAATTTGGCCATCATTAGCACTTTAATCCTGAAATCTTGATAGTAAAAGGTACGAGTACGGTATATCTCGCATTATAGTTTACTACTATGGTAAAATTTGGTTATGTGCTGTTCACTCTTGTACATTGTGAGTAAATTCAGTCTCTTTTTGTAATAATTTAACAACAAATGTATTGTATATTAAATCTAACACTTTAATTAATTTTAATTACGTCTAATACATTTTGAAATAAAATTTACTTTTAAATGTTTCATTTTGATATCTTCAGATTGATTTTTAACTTATTTGATACAAATTGTTTTATACTTAGTTATAAATAATTAAATTCATTATCTGAAAAAGATAAGTATTTTAATGCAAGTGCTTACTTCTCATCGTAGACAAAATATTTAAATTACACTGGGCCAATAATTTAATCCATTTTAAGAAGATCAAAGCTTAAGAAGTTGGAATTTTTTCAAGGTGTGAATATAGAGTTTTTCATTAGAATGTAATAATTTCTCAAAAATCATTACTTACCATAAACGTCCATAAAAAGGTGTTCTTGTTTAATAAGAGTTTTTCTTATTTTTACATTAAAAGTTAAGAATATTTTACCCGAAATGTGTACTTCAATAACGCAATAGATTCATGCTATTAATACTCAAATTCAACTTAAATTAAAATAATGTAATAAGTTTTATGTATCCATTATTTTATTCGAGTTTCGATATTTTTCAAAAATGCGTTTAATCAAAGTAATAGTTCTTGATGAAAACGTTAACCTATGTACCTTGTATTTATTTATAAAAATCAAACATATTATATAAATTAATTCAGCGACATATATAAGTATATTTAATTATTTTTAGTATTAAAGTACAAGACTTTTTTGTATTGGTATAGATCCTAGATGATCCAAGACTTCTGGTACGTCTTTACACCAACTTTGAACTGCAGTCACTGCAAGTCGATGTAGTTACAAGTCATTGATCATCAACCGAACCGTATCTAATTACATGATGAGTCAAATATAAGTATATCAGTATACTTAAATATGTATAAACACACCGATGCATAGCAATCATTAAGTATTTGAAAAAATGTATTAGATAAAACATTGATTTTGTCAATATTTCTATTCTGCCTTGTTTATTTATTCTAATTTTCTTATTTCAAAACCAGTATTATGATATACCTTAGGGTTATAATATCAGTATTGCGACGTTTGGGTCGTTATCACGGCCAGAATGTAAATTGTTAAGAGCTCATTTTCTTATTCCACAGTAAAAATGTATTAATTATAATCTGATAAAGAAAATTGTTACCATTCAATGTTTTTACGATGTGCAATAGCGAAAATAAATGATGTACTAGAAAATATTGTGTAATTTAATTTGTATTTTTTTTATAATAATAACAACTATTATGTTGAAATCGAGTTTCTCAATGAATCTAATAACTATCAATATTATATCTTAAGCACTGGCCATAAACGTGTTTAAAGTTCGGATTCGTGATTAATCTATTAAACATAATTTTTAAATTTAAATCAATGGTTTTATATTCATTTCAACATAAACATAATAATATAAATGGCTTTCGCAAAAAAAAAAAATATCTTTTTAGTTATTTTTGACTTAAGATTAATTGCTTGTCGCGTAAATTTAGTACACAAGAAAAGGCTAATCCAGATATAATTTTCGTTCAATGCTATTTCTATTATTGAAACGTGGGTTTGTATAATTGTGAAACTTATCTAGTCTACATAAAAGCTAAAAAATAATTTACTGATAAACCTGTATATTTTATCATTATTTAATATTTCATTGGTCTAATATTATTGGTAACCAACTTTTGCTTCGTAAAAATACATTTTAACAGAGAGTAATGTGTATACAAGTATCACTTACTGCATATTTATTCTAGTTACATTATTACTAGTAAAATATATTGTTTATATTATTTATTCTTGAAAAAAACATATAGAGTAGTGAATTATAGACATGTGATATGTGACATGTTATATAGTAAAATGTGATGCGTTTGAGTTTTTTGGTAAATTATTCAAATCGTCAAAGTGTTAAAAGTATGTAAAACACACTGTTCATTTTTTTAGGATTAGAAACTGATGGTTGTTTCGGAGCAATTTATTGACCTTCGCTATTTACCAAGCATGAGTTTTATTTCTATGAATATTTTTATCATAGCTGTGTGTAGGCAGTCTATGATTTTCAATTTTAAATATGTTGGTATACATACACATTTCTGCACTCAATGTGGGTCAGTGACATAATACGAGATTAGACGTAAGACTGTTAGACACTCACGCGAGATCGTAAAACATATTTTATATTTTTATCTAAGCTTAAGTGTAGTGTTTTTGTCATGTTGTTAAATAACTTGTGGTTTGTTTGACAGTATTGTCAAAAGTTACAATGACGGTCGATAATTAAAATAATCGATTTGCATTAGAAATGGTGTTTGAAATACTAACGGTGACATATTATAATTTTGTACTCATCGATGATTATACATTTCTCAGTTGACATTACAATATTTTGATAGGGCCAACATTATACTGTGTACAACAGGCATGTTAAATACGTGGCTATTTTTTTTGTAGCCCATGGCTAACGATATTGATGGATAAAATAAAAAATTAATAGTGAAAAAAGTATAAAATATTAATGTCATGTGGTCACTATCTTAGATTCTTGGGGAATGATATGTTTGGTATACATTATTATGTTTTATCTTCTGATAAACTGTTATTGAATAAGTTTTATTGATGGTTATATACGAGTATGTATATATATATAATAATATGAATTTGTTTTTTTTTCTTTTGTCCACGTAATAAACTATTCAACACATTTAGTTCACTTGATACTTTGAGTTTTACTTGCCTAGTGTAGAACATACGGACATAGTTGAAAAAATTCACGAATAGCATAAGTAAATCTTCATAGAAGTACTTTGACCCGGGTATTGGACAATGACCATCAAGTCAATGTCCACTGCACAGTTCATTATATGCAAATCATTACATACCACCACTGTTTTATGGGATAGTTTATGTGGGCGGGGAGTGCAAAATAACATAAACAAAAAATTGATGAACTTTCGATCTTTCTTCTGCGCAATGCTTTCGATTAACAGAGACATTGCTACAAGCGTCATGATAAGTTAATTGTTATTCGCTGGTATAACCGTATCTGATGAGCGGGGGAAGAAGTAAGTAAGGAAATAAGAGTAAACTTTGTTGGCTCTACCACACAGGACGCGTTCTGACGCGGCGGTCAACGAACATGCGTTCTCCTCGGCGATCAGCAATAGGCTACGTTACAAACAAAGCGTTATCTGGGCAAGCGATCCAGTATTATGACAGTTTTCCAAAGAGCAGGTTCGCAGAATTTTCGTAAATAATGAATAGTTCTAACGAGGAAGAAGTCCTCATTCTTCTAGCACTATTAGAGAGTGGTGAAAGGAAGAAACGATTCTGGATGCACCCAATTAATGAAAAAAAGGGAAGAACTAGGTGAGTATCACCGTCTATGTCGGAAATTGCGGTCACACGATGATCGATTTTTGCTCTTAAGCAATCACTTTCCACGATTCCGCCTTCTTCGCCACATTTTTATAAGATTATTGATAAGTGTCGTACAAATATGCGTATTTTCTCGTTTTTTCAATAAGTACTTCTGTTTATCCTCCCATCTTGAAAAAACCGATAGACTGTGAAACAGTGACAGAAATCGAGGCAGAACGCTCGGACCGCGCGATAATTTTGTAATTTTGTATAAACTGAACGTCTGACGTTCTAGAACGTACCGCCAAAACAAAACGCTGTGTATGCGATAGTGATGATGCGATTTTGCGTCATACAACCCTAACGCCGGAACACGGTGGTCAGAGAACACTTCCTGTATGGCAGAGGCTTAATGAATTACAGTTTTCCAAAAACATGACGACGTGTATAAAATTGTGATCGGTAACGAGACGCGATAATAGAAAATGATACAGAGCTGTACGGGATCTATAGAAATACGTCTTGCGCGATCCAAAAACATGACATTAATCATACTTTGATCGGATTCTATTATATTTTTTTGCGCTCAAGTGAATTTACTAGATCCCTCTGACCCGAGTGATTGTTTACGCAATACTCTGCAGTGTTGTACAGTGTATGTTGTAGTTATTATTAATTTTTTTTTTTTAAATTTCACCGTGCGATTTTACGCAAATTACATATTATTGTGTTTGACGTATTACACTATATCCCAGCGTGACATCAAGTTAATGCATCCGTTGTAGCAAGTGTTATTTATTTAAAAACAAAAAAAACAAATTCTCGTTACACATGTTGTTTAAACAAAACAAAGTTTTTGACGGGCCTGAGAGTAAAACTAGGATCACTACTGAGCTGCACAACGTAAACATCATGACAACACTGATACAACAAAATAAGTACTAGTTATGGGAATATGTCATATTTAAACATTTATTAATCTCAGTATAAATTAGTTCTAGCAGTTGAACAGTATATAAGAATTAATATTTCTGCAATCGATGTTATGTATTGTAATATAATGTATTTAACTAACAACATAATGAGCATGTGTATACGAAATACCTACGTAGAATTATAGATAAACGTTTTCGGAAAATGTGTTTTTTATTTTTAAATGTTAAATTTGAAAAGGTAACGGCCTCGCGAGTCAACGGTTTACGATATTCTTTACGATTTCGACTTACGAGATGGCAAAACGCAGTACTACAAACGTAAAAATGGTCCGTCACGTGGACGACCATATGTTCACATTGCTTGCCGCGTGACTTTGTTTTTTAAGCGATTTGACCGATAAAATCATCGGTTTGGCGTAATGCGTATTATCAAAAAGCTAAACGAATAAAAAGAACGAATCGATCGGTGCTCCGTGTTACGACGGCGCGTATCCGCCGCGGTAGTGTTCGGCGTGCAGTTAGATTCGGAAAATTAATCATCTGTTTACAAAATATACCGATAGAGAGAAGGAGAGAGAGATCATAATGCGTACCGGATGGCGCTAATCAATCCGTGTTTACGTACGTATAAGCCATTTACGTTGTTTCCATAACTCCGCCAGTACTCTTTTCCCGACCGGATAACCTTTTCGGAGGGGAGGGAGGGCGTATACCATAAACGCGGAGCGTTTATCTCCGACGGGAAACAATTGTTATTGCGAAATTAGGTCGAACAGTGATTGTATTCGGGTATTTAATATCCTCGTCTCGTCCGGCTCGTAGATTTCGATTTGCGCACGCGCGTTACGCGTACCGAGTGCACTTGAACCGTCGTAAATATAATGGGTATATACTTTTTTTTTAAAAAATTCTTACGTTGTCGATAGCGAGAGCGCAGCGCGCGGCCGTGGTGCGCGACAGGAGTACATCACTCGATTTGGTCGAAAATAACGGCAGATTTTATGTTCGCTGAGAGTCTTGAAACTCGTTATTCAATATTTAAACGAAAACGGTTCGTGACCATTCGAGAGATGGTGTGTATGGTACACACGATTGTAACGATAAAATACCGGAATGGGCCTACCATTACATTGGTACGAGGTGTACGTGGTTCATAAACTGTTTGTTCGTAACCTAGACGGGTGTTGGACCGGAAAGTCAAAGCCAAAACAGATTCTCGACCAAACACACGTAGCCCTCCTCGTTATGTCCTCACAGGGTTTCGTGACGTTTCCGGCAAAAACTCGTTTTGAAACACGTCAACGATACGCACGGCGTGCGAACACAATTATTACTCGTTTTTAAGGTGTATGCGAATCATTATTATAAATTTTACGATACATGCCGGTTCTCGAAATGTTGTTCAAAGTTTCATTATCCGTCCGTTCGCGAATGGTTAAATTCTTTCTGCGTCACGGTACACGATCACATTGTGAATTATTTGAAATATCAATGTTAATAACATTTTGAAAATCACAATTAGCGATTAAAATTTAAAATCACTTTTTGCCATTAACAGAGATAACCCTTTGGTTAAATTAATTATCTCGTCTCGAGTAATCTGCACATATTGTGCTAATATTTCTGTTGAAAAACTAGGTCAAAAATCTAGTGCTAATTTCTAATCGATACGGTTCAATGTCAAATAAAATGAATTATTATTATTAAGTACGTCATGCGAAAAGATTAACAATTACTCCGAGCTCACTAACATTTAATGGATTTCAGTAGTCTTCTACGACGAAAATTATTATTGAAATTGGAACATGTGTAATTTTTCAAAGAAAATTTGATTTACTTACGGCTTGTTCAGTCGGAAACAGTGCCGTCGCGAGAGGTGTGCAATATATGCAATCGCACAGGGCCTCATGCTTCTATTTTGTACTATAAAACAATCAAACTAAATAGTATAAAACGTTGATATAATATATTTCTTGCAACTCATATAAAACGTATAAATTATATAAACCATCTGTAATGTAATTACGTCTAGGAAAGGTGATTTTTTTTTTATTCATATCTATAAAATACATAATTAGGATTCTTCCCAATAAAATCATTAAAGTACAAGTAGGTATTACTTAAAAAAAACGTATTTAAAAAAACTTATCTATGTTTAAAAGAATAAACAGATAAACATATGGAAACTTATAAAATGCATGAATATTATGAATAATAATATTCTCTTATTATAAGCGAGACCTCTCGTTTATAATTTGCATAGAGCCTTGCAAATCATAGAGCACTGGTCGGAAAATGTATTAAATTACCTTTAATTTGCTTTTGATAGTGATATTGCGATTTTTGAAATATGTTAAACAAAGAATGTATATATCAATTTAATCGTAAAATATAACTGAAATAAAACAATACATGTGATGTATTCGAGATTTTTAGTTAATCAATTATTAATGATCAAACAGATTTTTAAATAGAAAATATAACTCATACGTTCAATAAGTCATTATTTTTTTTACAGTTCCAATATTTTTTTTAAAAACAACACAAATTAGTTCTAATTACTCATAACGTATGCCGGCATCACAATGTACATTCCAACAAATCATGAATAAAATATGGAATCGGTGTGAAAATGTGTGTTCAGAATAAATTATCTATGTACAAGTTCCGATAAGTAAAATTAAGTAATACGCCTCATTTTATTACCTATTTTGGCATGTCATACAATACTTTTATAAGCTAATAATCTATGTCCAAACAAAACTTGAGTGGTAATAAAAATTCTAATACTATCAGATTATAGACACCATCATGGCGATGTTTATATTTCTAATAATTTCCCACTGCCGTAACAAATCCGCGAATGGATAATGTTTTATAATTTGCACTATTTATTGGATCAAAGTTCATTGGCTCAGTAGACGAACAATTAATATAGTCAAATAACCGAGTATACTTTTGAGTTAGACGCGTCATGTTTTGCAACACATGCACAGTGTAAAATTAAAGAATGAAATTGCTGGAAAAAAAATAATAGCCCATCGTAAGATACTTCGTAAGAGATACGTCTCATGGTAAATGCGACATTTTGCCATAATTTTTAGTTTTTATTGGTGCAAAATTACCGTACTCCTAAATACATACAAGCAACGATTCAAAATACGAATAAATAAAATAAAAAATATTCAAACCATTGAAATATAAATATATTGCATATGATATTAGTTAGTTGTAATATCTCAAGAATACTGTTTTCGACCACGATGATGAAAACAGAAAAACTACATACGATTTTGATTACAATTGGTGAGAAATATTTTTACTTGATTATTTTGGTGTTTGATTACGCAATGGTAATCAAAATATATTTTTGTCTTATCGGCATCATTTTTGCTGATGTTAATTTTAATTTTAAATCGAATAATCGAACATATGGTGTGTAAAACAATATTAATATTAAGTTGATTAGAAAGTGAATTTAAATCGATGTAAGCATTTTCAGCTTAAATAATAACAACAATTTTAACCTAACAATGATCTCTTCCTGCGCTAAACTACCTTACTCTCCTACCAGATGTGCTCTATGTGATAGCAGCTACACTTCCAACTATAAAGGTTGTCAAGAATATAAAAAACTTAAATAGTTTATCCGTCCAATTAGGAAAAATCCTTTTATTCCTACTCTTCAACAAAAAATCATTTTTGTAACCTATTTTCAATCCATCCAATGTTCAAGTCACTTCCTCTCGTTTAAATCATACTCAATTTTCTCCTAATATTGATTCATTATTGACTTTCTTCATTTTCGAATTTGCAAATATTATATAGCCTCTCTTTTCCCTCCTTACAGCATTACTAAATAGGACCCAATCATTATAATCTCTTCGAACCGTAATTACGTTATTTTATATTGCTATCTATTATCACACGTATTGCAAAACTATTTACATGTAATATGTAGTGACGTTGTTATTATTATCATCGTTATTAATTTATTTTATTTTCTCTAATTATGTGCCTATCGAATTTGTCTTATTTAATTGAATAATTGTAACATACTCTTTGTAATTGTTGAACTAAATAATTTCTTCTAATAGCTAATGAAAAGAAAAAAAACAATTATCTCTTCCAAATTTAGATATAAAAACAAATAATAATTCTTATTAAAGATTACACGTGCATTCCTATCCTAGTAAATGACGTTTCCAATTATTATTAACATATTTGATTTCATTCTTTTCATTTTCCATCATACCGATTTCAAAGTGCTAATTTATGCCAAAATAATATTAAGGTGCGATCTCATCGGGGCACCTTAGTTGCGTCCCGTAAAAAAGGTATACACGAATTGCGTCCCACTATATATTTGTTAGGTAGTCGAGTTTTATTTCGTTTCAGGGGTTCTCCGTGGTGTTTCGTATACCTACGCGAGCTGTGATAACTGTTTAGTTTTAAGATGGAAGTGCAAAATATAATTAGTAAAAAACAAAAACATATGAAAATAATTGACAAATATAAGTTCTGTTTTCATAAATGTTTGGGTAATAATATTCAACGTTGGAAATGTACCGTTAAAACGTGTACAGCATATTTAAAAATTAACAAAAATAATGATATTTTACTTAACGTGAGTGATACTGACCTCAACCACGATGCATCTGAAGCAGTTATAAATCGACAAATTGTAAGTAATTCTCTTAAGCGAAAAGGTACACAAGAGTTATATGAAAGACCAGCTAAGCTAATGCATCGACATTTAAAATAAAGTATTGATATCAGTGTTAGAAATACATTAACAATTACAGATATTTGCTATTTGAAAAATAATTTATATCGAGCATTCTATTAATGGTATAATAATGTTTACATGTAAATCAAATTAAGAATTTTTAATTAAAATAAAAACAGTATGTGTTGATGGCACGTTTGAATTAACATTATTATTATTATTATTATTATTTATTTATTTTGTTAGTTGTTTAAGAACCCTTAATTAAAATACATACATTTTTTGGAACGCAATTCGTATATACATTTTCTACGGGACACAACTCGTGTGTTGCCAATCTTACGGCTCGTGCGCGGAACAGCGCGGTACAATACACGCGCCGTGGGATTGGTATTGTGCGGTTTCCCGATGATTGTCGGTATCCTTGTCCAGGGGTGGAACTAGGGAGTGGAAGACGGGGATTCATCCCTGGGCGTAAAATTATAGAGCGTGTACATTTTGTAATTACTAACAACTGATTTGATATTTTTAACTTTGTTAAATACTGATATTAAGATAAAACTCTAAAAGTATGATTGTATATTAATTATTAGAAAACAATTCTCGAGAACAGTATTGTTCTATGATAGGGCGTAATATTAACATTTTCCCTTGGTGTAAAAATTCCTAGTTCCACCTCTGTCCGTGACACGCGCTAAAGGAAATGTGCTGCGGCCCGTAATAAACGTTCGGGAAGTTCGCCGAGAAACGAGGCGTGAAATGTGCGGTACGCATATGAATCACGCGCCGTGGGATCGCACCTTTTTAGATGTCGATTCGTGCAAATATTTCACGTTTCGTGCGTCAAGTTTAATCCATCGTTATTCAAGTATTCCGAAAAGGGCTGTTGTGCACCGATGACAAACGTTATAAGGGCTTCATGCTGATTACTATAGCAAGCCTAGAGCTAACGCATTTGTGCTCGTACGGTTATTGATGAAAATTCCGCCTACGTCTACAGCTGGTTGAAAATGTTGAAAAGATAATCGTAGATTATTAAGTTACAAAAACTAATATATTACTTGATTAAATAAACTGAACATAAGCAGAATAATACAGATAGAACTTATAATATAATGAAAAAAATTCAGTCTTTAAAACAACTAGAAAAAGGACTAAAGATTCGCCCGCAAAGACTTGAACGTGGACCGTCTAAGGTGTGGCAGAAAATACGATCGAAGTCTGTATAACGTTTGCATGTACTCTGTCTATTACAATATACCCTTAAACATATATGTATGTGTCGTACCTATGTTATGTGCTTCCTAAAAGTTGTAAACACGGAAAGAGGGGGAAAAAATAAAAAAAAGAACGTGTTACTGTGTCGAGGTCCCTCTTACTTTTTCATAGGTGTCCATCATCCGTGATATGAATAAAGAAAATCCAATTACAATGAACTTAGGTTTGTATACTACAAGTAACGCGGATGAGCTTACTACCGTACAAGAGCTTGGGATTTATGAATATTCTCATTCTGTACGTAGCTACTAAAATTTCTAAACAGGTCGGAGCGCGTTATCATTGGCAACTTGAATCGGTGAACTAAATGAAGCGACTTCGGCTGTAGCCAAATAAATTAAATATTGACTGAAATAAGAGAACGTGAAATAATTGTTCGTCAAATGAAATGCCTCATAATAACAATAAATAATAATGAAAATAATATAATACGCATTATATTAGCAGCTAGGCATGTCACGCATATTGAATTCCAAAAATGCAGCAGGAGGATCATATAGTCGGTGCTCTATCCAAATAATATATGCATGCGGCGTATGTGTTCCTTTTGACTTTCCACACGTCACGTTTTTTTTTTCTTATAGGCTTTGTCTAAGAGCACCAATGTAGACAATATAATATTATCATATCGTCACACGATTTTCCGAATTTATCGCTTACGAAAAATGATCGTTCGAAATGTTTCTTTCAGTCTTTCAACCAAATCTTGAACGTATAAAAAATAATAACACCATAAAATTATTTAACATCGAGCATATTTTATGTTTCAAAACAATCGTCGTTGTTCGAAAAAATAATCAATTATGCAGAGATTCAAACTTACCGTTATCTTAATTCTTATTCTAATTAGGATCATTAAATTCATTTATTAAGGATAACTACCAGATAACAGGCGTCAAACATAAGCGATGAGTTTCAGACAATTTTTTTTTAATTTTTTTTCAAAACATTTTATGTTAATTAAATCGATAAAAAGATTTTAATGATTTTTTTAAAAGCCTTATTTAAGTAACACCGAAAACTAAATATTTAAGAAAATTCTAAATTTAACAACTCCTATAAACATAGGTATGTACAATACATTTAACTTAGTCCTATTTTTAAAGAAAATTTTTTTCTGATTAGGTATACTCTCGTATTATACAACAATCATGTTCGAAAATTGAAATAATTAACATAGTTGAAGTATAAAAATACAATATTGTTTTATTTATATTTCTCAGACTAATCAATCGATCGGTTTACAACCTTTTCGACACTGATTCGAGATGACGTATTTGCATGGACATGCTGAGTAAAACCTAGTAATAAGGGACCGTATCATACTATTTTCGATAAGTTCGTGAAAGCGTTCAATTTTTAAATGAAAAATTGATATAGTATTGTAATTAGGTGATAACTATTTTAACCCTGGAAATTTGAATATAATATAAATTATGCATTTTATTAATAATGTTTAATATGTTCTATTTGTTTAAACGTGATAAATTAATTAATTTCATCGTTTCAACATATGCTATATTTTTACAAATAGTAAATTTAAATTTTCTGAACCCCCCCCTCCCCCCGCTCCATAAAAAGTTCCTGGATACGCGCCTGTCACGAAATACTGTAAGGTTATAAATACGTATTACCTTCTTCGTTATTGTATTCAAAAAGTAAAATAATTACCAACGAAGTGATTTACGCGATGTATGTATACGGATCGAATAAAACCTGCAGTACATACAACTGTAGTTCACCGTTAGTTATTAACAAATCGTATACATCGCGTGCAAATAATTCGCTATAAACTTACGAGGCGAACGTACGTAACAGGTACACCGTACACGCATCATTCATCCTCGTCAGTTTCGTTTCGTCTCCTTTTCTTCGGCCGTGTACATCCTAAACGTTCCTGCAGCATGGCTCAGCGAATCGGTAAGGTCGTCCTGTATCGCTTTCCGGTTTCGTAACAATGATGATGATGATGATAATAATAATAATAATGATGAAGATGATGATGATGATGATGATGATATATATATATATAAATAATAATATGGCCGTCATATCATGTTGCGCTCACATACGCCTATTTACACCCGCAGCGCCGAGTTCATAGGAATTACGAGAAATACGGTTGTCCATTCATGAAAACGTCATCCTCACCAATGTAACCGTATACCACTACCGAGCGGATGGTTTTCGGTTTTCGTCATACAACGCGTGTATATCATTATTATCGGCCTTCGCGTCGCGTTTCTCGTCCCGTGTTTAAACGTATAATATACACGATTAGAATAAAACCAAACCGTACGATTAACGTTTTAAAACACTGACTAAAACAACTATCGTCATAATAATAATAACACCTATGGAAATAACATTAAGCGCAGAAATACATATTTTTTATGTCGTTACGGTTCAGTACGGATGATGGGGGTTATACAATTAACATGAGATGTATTTAGAACTCCTATTTTGGATTCGCTTCGCATTTTGTCTTGTAAAATGGTGTTGCAATATTGTGTCTGGACCATAGGCTTGTATGGTTTACCGTTAAGGCATACTTTTACATGTTACCGAAATGACAATACCTATGTGTATACGTAACTGCAACGATGATTTTCATCCACATTTTTACCGATTTCAATTTAATGAAATTATATAATATATAGTCAAGTTTTTTTTAGGTAGTAAACAAGGATCACAATAGGTATCAAATGTATCACGCATTTAAAATGTTAAGTGATCGCGATTCTGTTGCGTGAATCCGGCTCTACTGCATAGGCTCAATTTGGGAAGGGCTTGGAGGTTTGGGACTAAGCACCTAAACTATAATTTTAGCTTCTCCTGTCATAAATCCTATACCCATAAACGGTAGCTACATTTTTAAATTTAAATTTATATTATCACTGTATTTTTTATTAACAACATCTTGGAAATTGTTTTATATTTCTTTATTATTAGTAAACTATAATATTATTATATGTGATGTACCGTGTAAATCATCATGCCGTGTAGTAGTAATGAAATAAAAGTAAACATAAAAATATGCCGTATTTACCTTCAGAAGAAGTAAAAGATGCCTTTACACAATTAATATCAGATTGTCCAACGTCAGATTTTTCATTTCCAACTACGTTCTTGAAACATATATAATTCCCGATTCAAAATTTAATCCTACGTTATGGGCAGGACATCCAAAAGACGAACCTCAAAATTAAAACAGAATTAAAAATAACACCAATCAACAAAAATATAAATAATTATCGCCGTAAGAAGTCAATAGAATCAGTTGAACATCGCATAAACTAATGGACAAATTATACATCTGGCGAAATTGACCAAATTAAATACATTCAAATAATGGGAAACTTTTATTGCAAAAAATAATAGACACGTGTATATATTATCCTATACGTATATATACCAATCATATTATATTAAAATTAAAATTAACATGCATTTTTAACTTGAACAAGTATTAAATATTATTTATTACAATTATTAATAAGCAATTAATATACATTTTTAACCACACCTATGAATACATTCATAGACAGTCCTAAATCTGTTAAGGGGAAAGGAAAATGTATGTAAGTACTTTAATAATAAAGAAATATTAATATGCAAGGTATTAAACTATTAAAGTCTAAAAGGTAACTGTGTGCAAACAATGTGTATGATTACGACTCGACTGTTCCCAAACGAGTGGTAGTTTTGTGCTCAAACAAGTTGTATTTTTGATATTTGTGCGCAAACCAGTACCGCCCAATTTAAAACGATTTCGCTCACGAAAAATAATCACCTGGTCTACCAGAGCCTTATCTGGCCCTGCCCAGCACTGCATCTGGACGGCATCGCACGAGGTTAAATCGCCCATTGGTCGGGCGCACGTGCGCATGAGAAAAAAAAAATCAAATCCAACGAGCGCGCCCCCAAACCGATGTTTGCACCGCGGACTGTTCGCCACGTGCGCTGACGCAACGTAGTCCGCGATAAGACGCGTCGAAAAGTTTTACTACCGAGTCCACGTGGACCAACGGTTTAGTGTTTGCATAAACAAAACCCGCGGTATGGAAACGCTTCACGCAAAAACGATTTTACATATTGGGAAGGCACACGTACCGTATATCGGAACACTCGAAACGATCTACGGACGGTTCAAGGCGGAACAAAGTTGCTCCTATTATTTTCGTTTTTCGATTCCATATACCTGGTCCGTAATAGGTTATCGTGGTATCTGAAAAAACGATTACGGTTTATCATACACCTGTGGTCTGCAGTGTTGGCGGTTCTTTTTTTAGCATTTGTTTTTAAAGAGCGTTAAAAATGTATTTTCATCCCTGTCTCCTCCCAACTCTACGCTCTACGGTCACTGTTATCATTTTTAATTTTTTTTAATTTTTTTTTTTAGTGTATTCACCTTTTTTATGCATTAAACAAACAATTTATTATTTAGTTTTATCTTTTTATAAATAATACGACAAAAACCACCTTCATTTTTATATTTGCTAATATTTTTTAAATCATATTAATGATACAATTATGATCAAGGTTATATTACAAAACACTAATCTGTAATTACTACTATATTTAATTAATATCAAAGTTATTAAATTAGTTATTATATATATTTTAATTAAAAAAATATTATATATTGATTGTGTTTACTTTTATTAAATTAGAAGTGGTTGTAAATTCAGTTAGTATTATCCTTGGAAATTGTCGAGCAAAGAAAAATAAAAGGGTTTGAAAATGTTTGAAAAAATTTGAATAATTAGTTGATATTATTGTTTTATTATGATTAGGTTTATATTTCCGAAGTAAATGAATTATTAAATATAGATTATGTTTCCATGTAGTAGAAAAATTAGGGACCTTTCATTACAATTGTCAATGATAACATACGCAAGGGGAGGGGGGATAATGGGGTGAAGTCCTTCCAATAGTTCATATTTATTATTATTTGTTTATATTTATATTTACCCACGATTTAAGATAATATCATAAAATCACGGTTACATATGTGTAAACAAGGGTGCTCTACATTTTAATCATTTATTTACGTAGTTATTACAATTTAAAATCATAGTTCACATTTAACTATGATTAAAAGTGATCTGCTGTTACCAACAATCAAAGCATCGTCAGGTTATTTTTTCAGCTACACCAAAAAGAAAACTTTCAACATTGAAACGTTTATAACCGTACTTAAGATAAAATATAATGGAAGAACGTTTTAATGGATGAGCCAGAGCAATTATGAATAAAAAGGAAGAACTTATCGAATATGAAGTTATACAACAATTTTCGAAAATCTTACTTAAGCGACTATAATTAGTAGACTGGATAAAATTAAAATTTATTTTATTGTCATTATTTTTATAATTATGCTTTTGTGTTGGTTTTGTTTTCACACATATTTTTAATATTTTATGTTTAATATAAATAAAAACTAAGAAAACACTACGTTTATTTTTCAAACTTAATATAGTGAAAATTGAGTAATTGTTTATTTTTAATCCATTCCACCATCGAATAATTTTACGCACGTACAAACGTCACTGATTATCATAGAAAAATTATAACTTTTTTGATACGAATCAACTGTGCATCCATGAATATCGTGTATACTTTTTTATCATCTGGTTTACCAATCGAATATTAATAGGTTTTATATTATACATTTCTTTATATATAAATAATTAAAATGTATTAGTATTCATAGCGGTCGATGCGTTTTCCTTCGTATTATCAATTTATCTCGCAGTTGATGTTAATTATTTTGTTTTCGATTAACAGTCACAAACCAAATTTTATTTGTTTAGCAATAAACAATCAATATGATATCTGAATTAAAGATTATGGTAATGAACTAATAACTAAATTATAATAATATCCCGTTTGCATTTTTTTTTCACTTAGAATATGGGCTATTGCATGACAAAAATGTTATTATTACATACTGTGTTTAGAATGAAAAAAAAAATAAAAAAATATTTGTATACCAGAAAGTTCACGTTGTTGGTTAGTGAATATCAGCTATATTATATTTTTACAATAAGATGTTCCATTTTATTTTATTTTAAAAGTCATGGTTACTGTCATTGAAGAAATGAATCATTTTTTTATACAATGTTATAATTGTTTGAAACATTTTACACAATGAAAATAAAAAGTATTTTACAAACTACTTCCGCTATTAATTATTCGACACTTACGAAAAATATTTATTAATTTACATAACTACCGTTTTAATAATATCGTTGCAATTATTTTTAATGTGGTGACTAATAATTGCTTATTTCCAGTTTGACAAGTAAATTTATCACATTATTTTATATAACCATACCTATATAAAACGAGGCTTATAGGACAATTTTTTTTTTTTTTTTAAATAATTTTAAAATTAATACTATTTTTATGATTATCTACCAAATTGTCATCTAGAAATTTTATTTTCTTTCAAACTTTTTTTTCGTAAACTTCATTAACATACATCAAGTTAAGGAATGCTCATTTTAAGATTCAAATTCAATGCGACAATATGTCACGTGAAAAAATATAAAACATTAGTCTCAATCTAAAATTCTCAGTTACTCATTCAAATTATAAGTGGTTGCTTAATATAATATAATATAATTGGTTAGATCTAAAATATAAATTAATTCATTTTCATCACAACCACCCATATCTAAAACTGTGCGATAATTTTTCCCCTCTAATAATCAAATATTTGAATAGTTTTCGATTATAAACGATTAATCGAATAATAGAATAGTCGAATAGGCAAATAAATAATTAATGAAATAATCGTAATATAATTTAAATACAATCTATGAAATTATATACTAACTAAATACACATAACCCAAAATTAAGTAACATTTCTTCTAAATTCTAAATATGGAATACTTGATTTTTATTTGTACAAATAATTAACATTCCATAAGCATATGTCCATAGTGTGAAAAAAAACTTTAATATACCAACAAAAGCATTTCTTTGGATTTGGGTAGTAACTTATCATCTAGTCTGCTCAGTCTATACCTGACATATTATTATTATAGTTAAAACCACGGAGGGTTTGAATGTACTCCATCCAATTACTAATTGTCAAAAATCAAACTGTAAACATATGTAAGATTCATACAGTGTCACTTTTAAAAAGTAAAATAGTATGCCTACAATAAACACTACTAATAACGCTATCCAGCTATCGGATTTTAAA
Source organism: Sipha flava (assembly GCF_003268045.1). Classification (NCBI taxonomy): domain Eukaryota; kingdom Metazoa; phylum Arthropoda; class Insecta; order Hemiptera; family Aphididae; genus Sipha; species Sipha flava. The sequence goes on from NW_020271729.1 coordinate 1,777,018, forward strand.
ACCAAGTGCCCCAATCGATACACAGAAAAGTGTTTAAAAAAATCATTTCATAATATTTATTAGAATAAACCAAGGTCAAATAATTATGTATACAAATGAATGGACACCATGTCAACTATAGTAGACAAGAGTTTATCTAAAGAGAATTCTATATCAACTATAGTTAGAGCCGTGAACATGTTAATATTGTTAAAAATGATCAATTATAATAATCGATTAATAAAAATAATTGCACAGTTCTACCCATGTCAAAGATACCTTTTGCCAGAACTAGCTTTCACGTCTGCGGTTACGGTTGTTATAATTACTCCATAGTATTAAAATATCAAGTGTTACTGTCTGCTAGGGATGGGCAAAATTATTTGAACATCGATATTCGATGTATCGATAAATCGATTTTAAAATATCGACGTGTTCGATTCATCGGCGGAAAACCATCGATGTTTAAGAACATCCAAGTTTACAAACATCGAAAACAATTTTCTCCCTTTAGAGCTGCCTTCTGTTGCACCTATTATCTGTACAGTGTACTATTTTCTTCATTAAATAATAAATTTAAAAGTTAAAATATTATTGTTTAACTTATATTTTTTAAAAACATATTAAATACTTATAATCAGGTCTCGTAAGTTCATGCATTTGTATGTTTTCTTTGCTACATCGGAAAATATGCTAATTGAGATAAAAATTCGTTTCATAACAATGGTAATAAAAATCTAAAGTTTATAATAAAGGATGTTTTTGCATTTTTTGTGTGAATTGATATATTTGACATATAGTTGATTTTTTTTTTGAGTTATTATATATTATATTATATATTTTGAGTAAGCGCATATTATTTTATGTAAATTTAGCGAAATTGATTTTTGTGGAAGTCAAAAAAAAAATTAGAACAATAAATGTTATTTACTATTTTCCGAAATAAAATCTTAGTATTTTGTTAATATTTTTATTTTTAATCACATTAAATTTTATAATTTAATAGTAGTACCACGAAAACAATGTTATTGCGCACCACTACCACTCTCCTCTTTCTCCTCTTATTGATGTGTTCATTGCAATCTATTTATTTTCGTCACAACGTGTATTCATTAATTACAATTTTAATAAAATGTAACCAAAGAAATAATATAACTTTTAAAAAATATGAATGGATAATAGTTATATTTAAAAAAATGCGTATACATTTTATTTCGTACATAAATAAGGATTTTTAATGCATATTTGATCAAATGTTAGTGCATTATTGCTTGCTTATTTATGCGATTTTTAGTGCATTAAATTACTATCCCTAATTTTAACTGTATAGTGTATACTGTATAAAGATTTTTGTATACTGCATAATAAAATAATACAAAAAAAAAAAAAAAAATTCGAACATTTCGAACATAAACATCGATGTTTTTCGCCCATCCCTATTTCAAATTATATTTATATGACAACATTTTAAGATAAAGTACTGCCAGATTACTGGACGACGATTATCGAACGGTCAGATTACTGAGAGTCTACTGTATTGGTTTTGGTATGTGTGTTTTCTTTTGTCTATATATACTGTATTTTCACCAGAATAAGTGCTAAAATCATCACCTGATATATAAGATAGCAAATAGGTTCAAATTTGTATCTTCGGGTGATTAGTTTTTGAATTTCCAAACAGTTTTTCTAAAAACTGAGAAAAATGGAGAAAATATTTCAAAAAACTTTTACCAATATTCGAGGTCTCGTCACTAATAATCGTATATTATTTTGTAACGTGTTTTTTTTTTTTTTTAGACTGTGTACGTGATTTTGTCCAAAAGTATTGCTCCTATTATCACGATCATACAAGATATCGGATAGGAAATATTGTCTAAGGGGTAATTTTACGAATTTCCGAACAGTTTTGGTAGTAATTGCAAAAAACTGACGAAAAGTTATAAAAATATGGCAACATTTGTGACGTACCGGTTTTCGACAGAATCGAACTTTTCTTTCTTAACTGAGTTTTCTTCGTAACTCAAAATAAATAGTTGTAGAGACTTGCAATTTTTAATGAACGTTTATATCAACGTTTTTTATAGATGAAATATTTTTAAAAATATGTTCTTTTTAACTATTTTTAGAATGTTGAAATGTTCATATTTCCTTAGTTTTTTTTTCAAAAATGTTGGTAAAATAATGTCCATATCTGATGCCTCAATTAAATAAATATTTTTATGTTTATTGGTAACAAAATAATGAACATGTATTTAATCAGGTGAACTATAAAATAAATTATTATGATTTTCCAAAGTAATATACAATAATAATAATAAAAAACGGTAACTCAATGTAATATTTTTAATATGTCATCCAAGTACAGTTTCTGAGTCATAAGATACTCTCATAAAGCTTATGACTAATATTTATGGTCTAAAAAACTATATTAATACAAAAAAATAAGATGAAATCATCGTTATAAAATTATATTGCATTCTGCACTCAATTACAAATCGATGTAAGGATATGAAACATGTTTATATTTCTAGACGGAAATTCTCATTATCCGAATATCAATATTCCTAGCAATAGGTTCGAACACATACCTTAGTGCTTTCCACTCAACTATCTCGCCTTCGTGTAGTAGATATGAATTTACATTTTACAACCATTCATGGAATTATATATGAATGGGTAATATACTGTTTTACGTAGTCGTTCTTGATAATAGCTTTCACCTGAAGTATATTATTCACGTTGTATGATTTTTTACGGTATTTATTTTTATCTTTATTTCTGCATAAGTTTGCGGTTCATGTAACTCATGTCGACTTCCATATATGTATGCTTAAACGTGGTTTTAAGGTATATGTAGAATTTTAAAATAAAATTATTTTACATTAAAATATAAAATATTCACATACCAATACCATATAATCGGTAAAAACCTATGATTTTCTTTCCAAATAACATTTAATATTTGGATAGTTTCGATTATTTTATTGACATTGTTTTTATTGAGTTTTGAAGTTTTTCAAGTAGAACAGTACCATAAAATTCTACGGAAAAAAGTTGTGGCAATCATTTGAACACCAATAGTTATTCTGATTTACGTTAGAACAAACAACATTAATAATTGGTTTTGTTAGGAAGATTCTAATTTTTGATTACAATATACTAATTGACAATATACTACATTATATTGTTATACAGATTATTATATAAGGCAGTAATGAATTGTTTTAACTTTTTAAAGTTAAGTTGATTACAGACCTTATGATTTATACAAATATATTTTTTCTTCGAATAAAAGAAATTTACAATCTATACAATATATAACAATAAATAAATAAGATAGAAATTAATATTATTGACATAAGTAACATGAATGGGGAAAGAGGTCGATTAGCAACACGCTCATAATTTGTTATTTAATTAAATTAATAATTAATACATTTATTTAAAAATATTTTTTGTCACATTTTAAAGATCAACTAATAAAAAAACAGTTTTTTTCTCTATGTGTTCACTTTCATTTAATGTTTAAGAAGGTTGAGAAATCAAATTTTTTTTCTGGGTTACAAGTATTTTATTATTATTAATATATTTAATTATTAATTATTGTCTAATTTTAAGCTAATATTATTGATATTATTTAATCGTTAAAACTAATTTGAATAATTAGTTTTAATATTATGTTTATATGTGTTATTATTTCCAATGATCACATTGTAATATAATTTTAAGTTAAAATACAAAAACTAACCTTTAATACCTACTTACATCAATAATTTATGGTGATAAATAATTAATAAAAATACTTGTTTATGATAATTGTTTATAATTTATAAATAAAAAACAATAATGATAATTTATTAGAATTATATCATATTATCAAGCTATAGTACTCTTATTACAATTTTCTATCGTCGTATGCTTACGTTCAAAACAAATGTAATGTGGTCAAAATATATAAAAATTCATAATAACATTATTGCTTTTTCGCTAGATATATAACATAACAAGTATATATTTAGCATTAAAAAAAAATATTTAAAGCTATAATTAATGAGCTGATGTTATACAATAGTTTTGATTTTTGAATTATAGATTTTACCCAAATGTTTGTCAATGAATTAGAATAGTAAAAAACTTTGAAAGCTTTGTATGCAATATGCATCATTTTATTAAAAAATATGAAAAAAATTTGGTACTTGTAATTTGGTACAATGTAATTACTTGATGTGATTTGAACTAATTAAAAATAATTTTTCATAAATCTACAGATAATAATAACATATAGTAATTATTATTCATGAAAGCCCCAAAATAAAAAAAAGGTTAGGTAAAACTTAATTTTATCGTTTTATACATATTATCAAAGTTAGGCTTATTGTAAGGATTTTCATGATTAATATACTTTATAAAATAAATAACAAGACCAAACTAAAATGAAGTGTGTAATTGAAATCAAGGGAAATAAGTGATCGCAGCAGATGAGATGTAAAAATACTTTTTCTTAAATAAGGAGACATGGGCTTTTATTAAATGAGCAATTTATTTGATTTTTAATTTGATAAATTTAATCAATAAGTTATTAAATTATAATTTAACACAATTAAGTTGAATCAAATTGTATGTAACAGATTGCTGTGACGTAGGTAATTTAATCTAATCTTATTATTGAGTAATTATTTATTTTGTTTCAGTCAAAATCAATCATTAAAATTTCACTTCGTTTTATAATTTGAACAGATATAAATATTATTTTTTGGCTAGAATAATATCACCTAGCTATTTCACTAATAACTATTATATTACAATATATAAAAATACAAGGCATAATAAATGTAAATTATACAACATACATATATAGAATTATAATGAAGACTCATAATTACATATTTAAAAAAAAAACTATCAGAAAAATATCAAACAAGAACATACATCAAGTAAAAATAATAGAAAGATAAGCTCAATACATTTTTAAAAAAGTATTAGATGTGGTAAGATATCATATTTCATAAAAATGTTAAAAATATGTTTCATAATTTTCTTTGCACTTCAGTCATAGAATTTTAAAAGTAAACATTTCATTTCAATCAGTGTTAATAGTCATATATAATCATAGATAGAAGTCACTATATAGATGATTATATCATGTTTTGGTTAAAACTTGATGTCTAACTAAATATCAACATAACAATTTACAAATTGTCGAAACTAAAATTATATAGTGATATATACTATATAATTTTGGTGTTATTACTAATAATATATTGGTTGTGCGTTAATTACATTGTTAAAAATGCACAATTACCTTCGGATGTTAATTAAATTGAACTTATTATGATTGATAGAATTACGAGTTCAAAGAGTAGATAAAAGCTAAGTTGTTTTTTTTATAATAATTAAGTAGTATTAATTAACTATATATATATCAATCTTGATGAATAATTTTCGTTTTTATAATCAGTTTATGTAATCTTAACAAACATACATTTTCATAACTCAACATTTGTATCATATGCTTCACAATCTGTTTGTAAACTAATTATACCGTATAACTATTTTCAAGTTATTCTATTTTTAAATTATACCACATATAAAAATACATAAATGTATATCATTCTTCATTTTCTGAAGCAGCATATTTTTTTTAATAATCGTAATGTATAAAAACCTATTATTAAAAAACAAATAAATCATTAACAGAAATGAAATAGCATGAGTACACCTTGTAAAATATTCATGGACTTCTCGGATAATCTTATCTTTGAATACTTAACACAATCTATAAAGATTCGATATTTCATTTTTAAGTGTATAGTCTGCTTCGGAGTATCAAATGAAAAATATACATTCTCATTGAAGAGAGGAGAACAACTATTTATAGAAAAAAACAAAGTGAAATTAAAATTATGTTGTTATAATGTTGCATTTCAATGACTAGAAAATTATTAAAACACAACAATTAATGTAAAAATAAATTTCCCTTTGATTACCTGATATATTGATATCGCACAATTAATACTAAATACAACCTTGTCATTTGTTTTTTTTTTTTTTTTATCCATTTACGGTATATTTGTGTTACGTGTATATGTATTTCATGTGTGTACGATGTACAAAATATTATGCATTCATTTTTGGGCATTCTGATAAACTAGAAAAATCATCACTACGAAAAAGATTAATCGTACTGTTATTAAATGTAAAAATAATATTATCAAATAAAAAAAAATAAATATAATAACTATAGCGATAATAATAAACAGCAATAAATCATGATGAGTTTATGGAACATAGCATTATTATGAATATAAAATTGAAAGCAATGGCGCCATTTAATGTACCATATAGAACCAAGAAGCATTCATCAAATGTTTTATTAAAACTAAATTTGAAAGTTATAGACCATTAGATAAAGGTTTTTAACTGTTAAAATGATTTCAGAGTTGTAGATTTAGTAGAGCTACATTAAGACACGAAATATATAAACATATTTTATTCACAACGTATGTCTGATGAGTTTTTATTTAGATATATTAATATGAACCGAGTGAAAAACGAATATGTATGTTTACGCACCGCTCACGTAATAATCGCTTATTATGCATCTGTGAAAAAAATGTATTGAGAATCTGCAGAGACCTTGTAACGAAAGCATAGATACGAATTTTCGTTTTTCAACTTGAAATGTTCACTTTTGCCGTCAGAATGCCTATCCATATTTTAAGATTTTGCCACCCAGGAGCAACAACATTTTATTTTGTTTTTATTTATTTAACATACAATACGGGCGTGAGCCTAATTTCATATAATATTAATATAACAATTACAATAAGGTGATAACAGTGAATTATAGTAATACAAAATTACTTGATTAGGTTATGAAATAGAAAAGAAGGGGTCTGAATTGGCAATAGACATACAGCGTCGAAGTAATTTAAACCATATTTTGTGGAGGAGGTAGGTAGATTAAAAGTGGTATGTTGACGGGTGAAGCGTGCAGGGAAAATTAAGGGAATTAGAGAGAGAAGGTGTGGTGAGTCAATTTGTCCATTTAATAACTTGGATAAAAATTTAAGGTTAGCAGCACGCCTACGATTCGCTAGCGGATCAAGTTTGAGATACTCAAATACTGGCAATTTAGCCGCTTTTCTTCCCTAAAGTGTAATACTGAAAACAAATTTCTTCAACTATTCATTGAAAAGCCGCAAGCTACGTTCATAAATAAATTTCTTCATTTCAGTACACTAATTCACAATACTTACTATCAATATAAAATCCAAAATAATAACTTAGTTATAATTACGTAAATCAAGTAATAGAAAATTGTCTATTATAAGGCTGATAAGTAGTACCCTTTTACCCCAGGGGCTTGTCACTTGACACCCAGTGTTATGGGTTTAGCGAGCCCGGGGCCCCGAGTTGAGGCGTAGGGAAATTGACGATCCCATCGCCCAATGCTAATTGCACTGTAATAGCCCCCATCTTACCTTAACTGGTTTGGTAGGAATGATCCTCCAAGTTGGTGGTTGAACGATGGGCTAATAGCCCATCCTAGGAAGAAAAACATTGTTAAGAAACAACCAACGCAAAAGCCACGGAAAAATGTGGAGATACAGGACTTAAAGATTGGAACATGGAAAGTGCGCTCTTTATACAGGACCAGAACACTGATAACAGTAGTATCTGAACTTGACAGATACGGACTGGCTATATTAGCAATTCAAGAAACTAGATGGCCCAGATTTGACAACCACAAAACAGAGAAAGCAACATTATTCTACAACAGGGGATTAGGACACGAAAGGGGAGTTGGTTTCGTAGTCAGTGACAGAATACTTAACAATATTAAGTGATTTGAGTCAATTAATGATAGGCTATGTCTCTAGGAAATTCAAGCTAAATGGTTCAATATAATACTGATTAATTGCTATACCCCAACAACTAGAAGCACTATATGACATAATACCTCAAAATATGGTCAAAATTGTATTAGGGGACTTTAATACAAAAATTGGGAAAGAAATATGTTACAGACCGACGATAGGACAACAAAGCCTCTATAATAACTCGAACGACAACGGAGTTAGAGTAATATCTTTTGCAACGTTCAAGGGGACGACCATTAGCAGTACGTTTTTCCCAAATAAAAAAATCCATAAACAGACATGGATTTCCCCCGGTGGAACAACTATAAATCAAATCAAATTAGATTATTTTACTAAAAAAGGATAAAGTAAAAAGAATATAATTGTTTGTGATATGACAAACTTGGATTTTAACTCTCGAGATTTGTGTGCATATGTGTGAAGTATATGAATGAGGGTTTCTTTTGTTAGGGAGGGGAAGTAACATCTGTCTCGTTTTTTTGTTTTCTTAATATGGTCACCCTAATCTAAACTAACTTTACACAAAGTAATACACTCGGTAACGATATACGCGTGTGAAAACTTGGCCACAACGGAAACAGACGAGCAAAACCTAGCAATATTTGAGAGAAAGGTGTTACGACAGATTTTTGGCCCCAGAAGAAACCAAAACACGGGAGAATATGAGCGAAAGAAGAATAAATAGGTAATAAGCATGTTTAAACTTAAATAGTTATATATTTTATACGCTTCTAAATTAAATAAATAATTTTACAATATCATACTTATTTTCATAAAATTTTATTTATTTATCATTCATAAATAATTTTCCGTTTAGAATGGGAAAAATTTGCTTTGTTTTTATTTAGAATCCACGTAAACATTTTGCCACCACCTTTAATATTTCAGGGGAAGCTATTATCTCCCTGAATTGTTCATTAAATACGGCACTATGTTCATATGTGTGTACAATATGCTCTTATGTGCGCGTCGAACCCACAAATGTGGTAATTGTTGTCAACCTCTTTAAGACAATACGATAACGGTTGTGCTGAGAGAACACGAAAACGTCATGTTCATACAAATTGGACTGGGATCCTTGAAATAAGCATTTCAGATAAACCGTATCTACAGACATCGACAAGGTACGATAAAGTTTTCGCAATGCACCGCGAACCACTACTTTTTTTCCATTGCGTAATTAAACCATGTGGCGTTTGCATTCGTTCAAAACTCGTATTTCTGCAAGCGTACGGGCTAATCTCGAACAATGCAGTAACTACACGCAATAATTATTACCTTTTCTAACAATTACTTCTCCCATTTTAGCCGTTTGTCATTTAGTTATTAATGGTCCATTAGAGGCAGTGTGATGTACAACAACAAAACTGACACGCCGAAATGATATCGGGAACGAGCACATTCACACATATTCATCCGTTGTTTATGGTACATTGATGTAATATTATTGATATATATATATAGGTATTGATAATATATGTTATATCACAAAGTCATCTTACTACCGTTAACATTTTTTTTTTCTTTATAAAATGAGACTTCAGCAACAGAGGCCATTGGATGATGACATTATTGTATTACATAAATGTTTTATGAGACTGATGTTAAGGATAGTAATTATACGTATTTAAGGATTTTTCCTGAGACGATGAATTATATTGTAGTGCAGATTGAGTTGGAGTCTTGATCGAGTGATTCCGTGAGATAAGAGTTTTCTTTTTTGTTTTGGGCGTAATAATAGCATCAGATGAATGTACTTATGTTTAATATTGATACGGATCCTGCAGAAGGTACATATCCGGATGCCCTATCTGGTTAGCAGAAGCTAAGTGAAATTTTCGTTTGGCCTAACTCGAGTCAAGTCCAACTTTCTGAACAGTTCGAAGGTGAAAGGCCAACGATAAGATACTTCATTTGATCGTTTAATTGTTTACATGCCAAATGAACATTTTTTTATGACTATTATATACATATATATTTACGTGATGTGATTCAATTATCTCTTTTTATTGTTGTTAAAATATATTTTTATTTTTAAATCTAATTATTGAAATTTCTGATTTATTATTATTTACTTAGTAAGCGTAAAGTAATAAAACAATTAATTGAATACTATTTTGATTTAATTAAAAATAAGCGTTTCGCTTATATCAAATACGATTTGTCTAATTATTTTAAAATATGGATGAAAATGTATAGCTTAACATAACGTTAGTTTTTTTTACCTTGACTTTTTATACTAAACACTATCTTAAATATGTTTTTTATGATTATTTGTTTTAAACTAAAGAACTGAACAAGAACTTTGATTATTTAAATTATAACAACAATTATTTCTATTCTATTGAAAATGCTTTATTCATTTGAGACCTTGAATGAACGTTTATCTTTGCAATTAGTAGGCTTTATATTTATATTATACGAAAAAATAAGCATGAAACGATTTTAAATTACAAGACAGGAATATAATATGATGAGTAAGATTTATTGATTTCAGGAACTAATTTAAAGAGTAAAATTGATATAATGATGAACTTAAGAAGTCATGGACATATACTATTATATTTCAATAGTATATAAAGGGTTTCAAATAAAATTCTGATTCATTTTTATAGCGATACATTTAGATTTTAAAATTCTATTATTTTACATTGATTTTACCAGAAGTTAAAAAAAAATAATTTATATATAATATATCTTTATAAGCAGAACGATGATAAAATATAGATATCATTCTAGTATATATATATGCTATAAGTATTTTAGAGTTTCCCTGTATAAAATTTGCGTTCATTTTAATTTTACTATCTAGGTACTTAGGAGTAATAAAATAAAATCCAAATAGAGAATGATAAATCCTAGCTCTGGCACGCAAAACAAAATAATAGAGATAATAAATTGATAAGATGCAAGATGTATACATTGTACATTGTTTATTTTTGTACCGACAGTTTTTGTGTTAAAACTTATTCATAATTAACAGAAACAGTACAATTATTTGAAAACGTAAAACTCATTCCGTGCAAACAATTTACCTACTGTGTGAAATTAAAAAAAAAATTAATTGGCATTAACATCATTAACTTTTGCGAATATTTTAAGTCAAATCAATTAAAAAGAAATGCACTTAGCTAAAATTACTCAATTACAAGCATTACACGTTCGTGTTTTACTTATTTATAGATAAAATAACAATTCTGAATGAATATTATTGTTATTCATGTTTATCCAACAGATATAGCGTATACGTAAGTTCAACGAATACCAAGTAAAATAAAATTAAAATCATCCGAAGATTCGTTTAATAATTTTAATGTTACATTAAACGTAAATTACGAGCATTTAAAAATTACAGAAATACTAACTATACCTTTTTGGTGTTTGTCAATTATATTACTTTCATTTACAAATGCACTGTTATTAAGCAAATAAAAATAAATATTAACTTACCAACTGGGTAACAACTGTAGAAAAGCTCTGGATATATATCTTAAACAAATGTTAAAAATATGAGAAACAAGTAGAATTTTATTATTATTCTCTAAAAAAAAATCCATATTTTACACTCATAAATCTCGAACCTCTACGTCCATAATATCCAAATTTTTCATCATATAATATTTTTATTTGCTTTTTCATTTAGCTTGCAAAAATGTAAATCGTTTATAAAATCAAAATTTTAACGCACGACGATAAAATGCAAATACATAGTATATTTTTTGTCACGTCTGTACCGAAAGTTTGGTTTTCCATCGCAATTGAAGCGTTGGAAAAGCGACCTTTTTTCGTTTAGCGAGCGGTAAAGTGGGAATCCCCATAGTACCGGGTGAAAAGTGGAGTCCCCAAAAGTGCCGGACGGTAAAATGAAAACATCAAAAGTGCTCGGCGCGTATTCCCAGTGCAACCATAAACTGAAACGTATACCACGGTCCTCACAAGACATGAACTTTTGGTTAAATCCCATATTCATATTAGAACCTCCTTGCATGACGCGTAAACATTTAAACATATTTAATTTTCACTGTTCCTACGTACAGTGCGTTGAGCTTTAACGAATAATTACTTTTCTTCTATTAAATATTTGTTTTCGTTGAATAGTCTGTTGCTGCATAGATTACTACATAGAATCCTACATTAGCTTTTGCACGAACTCAGGGGCATAACAAAAAATAGTATGTGTGGCTCACGCAGGAAGGCAATTTCAGTTCTGGGCGAAACGCACACGTAGTCCACGACTGAAGTAGCTTACTTCCTATCCTTGTCACACGCAATACACTATTCTTATAATCAATCATTCGATTTATTATGTGCAGCTGTAACTTGTATAAAAACTTGAATATTATCTCATAGAATGATTTTCAACTATGACATTAAAAATATTTATCAGGTTAGTACAATATAATTACTGTTTATTTAAGAAAAAACTAACCTTATCAATTTCCAAATTCACGTTTTACTACGCTTAAATAAAACAACTAATAATAACGAAACTTCACTTATGGTTTTATATTATCCTCCCGGTGGTCTATTGTCTCGAACGCGTTGCTTTTTCTTCTAACTTTTGCATAATTTGGTAATCAACAAGTTTATTAAATTCTCAGACTACCAGCAGTAGATATGACGTAGCAATAACAATTAGTGCATCTATTATTACAAAGGAATCGAACGATATACTGTATAACTACAACCAACACAAGTAGGATTCTGTATCTATTCATTTATCGTAAACACATACTTCACTTATAGTTAATCGAAATTAATTTTTATGTTGTTTGAAAAGTGCTTAGAATGATATATATTATAGGTTTTAATAAGCAATGCTGTACTCGTATTTGTAATATAATATTATGAATATAAAATGATAAAGTTTTCGCACTAGTCGATGCTAATTAAAATCAATTTTCTAATCATTTTCTTTTTACTTTGAAATTTAAAAAAATAAAATAATTTATTTTTGATAAGATCGTCAATCCAAAACAACGTAACCCAATTCATCATAAATATATATAGGCCAAGTTGTGTGTTTATAAAATAATATTCATTCGATAATTTAACTGATTTGTAGTGTTGTATAATGATATATTTTTAATTATCGATATTGGTTCGTTTTTATTGATATAGAAAAACAAACGATATCGATATGGAAAAACGATGGAATTAATTAATTAATTTATGGAAATAACTAGAAACAGATTTCCCAATAAGCAGAATAGGCAGCTGCCTAGGACAGCCAATAGTAAAATTCCTTATTTTATATTTACGAAAAATTGTGTACAATTTACTAAATTGTTCAAAAAATGATTTAAATAATGGTGGTTCAATCAAAAATTATCGTTGCATGTTTCATTTAAATTTGGTGGACATTTGAGAATTTTCCAAAGTACACTAAATTACTAAAAGCAAGAAAATTTTTTTCTAAAATGTCAAATGGTTTAATGTATTATTATATTTAATGATTGGGGTAGCAAATTTGTTGTGTCTATTGCAATAAAAACGTTAAATCTACCTCTGGATATAATTTATAAAACTAAAAAGATACAATACTAAATACAAAATTGAATGACGAATTTTTTTATTGGAATTGATAAATTAAAAAAAAAAAAAGTGTATAGAAAACAGAAATTGTAACGATTTGTTATCGATTTTTGATATCGAAATACTTTCGATTAATTTAACACAATGATATCGACAAAATGGTTCCGCGTCATTTGATCCGTTAAATAATATCCGGAGACAAATGATCCGCGACATTTGGTCTGAAGAAAACATATCCTGTATCAAAAATATCAGGGGAAAAAATATCCGATAATTTTTAACAAATTAACAAATTTGTTTAAAATAGTTACTTAAATAATTATTATAAATGATTTTTACTACAAAAAGTGATATTATGTACGTTTAAATTTATTTCAAATAAAATTAGTCACTATTAAGAATAGTACAGACAGACAAAATATAATATTATAATATAATATAATAATATTATTTCGAAGAAACTTTGATCAGGCGTACAGTTCGTAGAAGAAAAAATCCAATGTTTCCCTTAAAAATGTGGAACTATTACAATTATGTAGTTATGGATTTCCCTCGGACTACTAATAACGCTGTTGAGGGTTGGTCATGCTTTTAATACAAGTTTAGGATCTTTCTATACCGCAATATGAAAATTTATCAACTTCTCGAAGAAAAAACAAGGGCTGCAAGAAGCATAAATCGAGAAAATTAATTTAGGTAAGATTTATCCAGCAAAAAAACATAAGTATAAGAACTTTGACAAACGTTTGAAAAATTTTGTACAAAATTATGATTATACCAATTTGCTTGATTATTTAAAAGACATTGCTCATAATTTTAATTTTTAATTTTATAGTTTAAAGACTCATAGAGATATTTATATTCTGAACTTAAGATTATGTATAATCATTTACTTACAAATAACATGTTTTAGTTTAAAAAATGTTCGATTATAAGATTATATTATTTGTTAAATAGTTCATATTTTGCATAATAATAAAAAAAATTATCGGATATTTTTGATACAGGATATGTTTTCACCGGACCGAATGATCATTTGTTGCCGGATATCATTTACCGGATCAAATGACGGGTCACCCGATAAAATTGGTCTGATATCGAGATATCGATATTGATGTACGATATAGTTGAGCATCGCTATTAATTTGAACTTAATTTTTATGACGACGATACTGGAATCGATATAGCCTTGCTATAAGTGTAGTTAACGCGTGTAGTAAAACGAAACAAAACGTAACAAACCTATTACAATTAAATATACCTAAACAGTTACAAAATAATGAATATTTTACGTCATATGGTATCATGCGATGAATTCTTGGAACAGGTAGATGACGCCACAATAATGAACTGTGTAATGCAGTACAATCCAATATTATTGGCAAGGTATTGTTCATTTTAATCTCGATTTTTCATACAACTTTTGTTCAATGAAAGTTGTGTATGTGGTATATTTGTAATTTCTATTAGTTTTTGGTATTATGCATAGCTGTGGTTAATATTTATATTTACTTGTACGAGTATATAATAATTTAATTAAATCTGTTGGTACAATTGTTTCATTTGTTTACTAGAGTCGTTTACCTTGCTTAGAAAATTTGTAGGTTTTGATAATATTATTTATTTATAATAATTCTTTTAGTAAGCTTTTACTTTATTTACCAAGCTTTATTTTACCTTTATTCTATATAATTACGAGAATATTACTGTTTGATATTCATCAACATTTCGATACACTTTATAGGATCAATTAGTGTTGAATTAATAATTAGTAAAAAACCGGGTACTCATTTTTATCCCAAACACGTAATGCAATCAATAATAGAACACGCATAGCTGTAGAAAATAAGTTGCTTCGGTATTATTTATATTTAATTTAATAAACCATCAAATAGAGAAACAATTATGAACGCAGAACAGTGTATAAGGTTATAATGTCAAACTAACTCCAATACGTTTATCTTGAACTTAATGTTATTTCTGTTTTTTAGTTGATTATAAAACTAAAACCATAGATAGACCCTGTGCTTTTTTTTTCATAGAGGTCGATGATCCATTAATAATGAAATAAGCAAGAAGTATATATGTTATAATCACAGTCTAACAACGATATATAACTTTTTCGGTCTAGTCCTTCTTTTGAATGATAGAATTGTTTTTAAAGTTTCATTTTAATCTACATTAAAAATTGAATAAAGTTGGTAAAATATAAGATGTGTAATTTACAAAATATTGGTTAACAATTTTCTAGAAATATCGGAAACCTACTTCATACTCAAAAAATAAACCAATATGGTACACTAAATAGTAAGTTTGAGTATTTCACAAGTGTATTAAAATTTATCTTAGTCAATTTATACCATCATAAAAGAAGTTTTATCATTTTTATTTTGTTGTAATTCTGTTAGCCGTTAATATTTTTCATTTAATATTTTAATATTGATATTATTCATTTTTGTTATTAAGTTTGTAATTAGTTGCATAAAGTAATTTGAGATATTTTTTAATTATAGCGCAGCTATTAAAATAATAACAGAACACCAACAAAAAATTATTTCAAATTTGATAAAAAAAAACTATCAACATTTTTTTAAAAATTATGTATAAGTTATTCACAATATTCTATGAAAGTTATACAGTATAATGTATAAAATACTGTGTGTTTATAATTTATAATTTATTTACATTTTTTTAATAAATTTTCTTCTTCTATTTATCCATTGAACTTTGATACAACAACTTCCAAATGTAAACACACTTACTAGTAAACTTGCACTTATACAAACCTCCACCTTTCTCACTTTGGTCTGTATATTATAATTTTTGTGAAAGATATATAGATATATAAATATATGTTATACCTTATCAGTTTTACTGTATATTTGATGGTTCTAGTACTTTTTTTTTTATTAAATTAAATAATTCCTAGATTTCACAATCTACATTTAGGATACAAAAACATAATATATTTTTTTTTTT
>NW_020271729.1:1793403-1806861 GCF_003268045.1 Sipha flava
TGATTGGTTCTAGTACTATATTTTTTTATATTTATTTATAAATCATAATACTATATAATCGTTCTTTAAACATGTATATTTACAATTTTTCTGACCGTGAATAATTTTCATCTCTGAAAACTATAGTGCTATAGGTGGAAGCAGTGCTTATGCGGTCCCCACCAGGCTATCGGTCCAAAATAAAAATAAACTATAGCCGTACATTGACAGAGCGATTATTATTTTGATATGGTGACATTTTAATTTTTCTTAAAATAATCTTACTGAAATTATCGATTCTTTACATGGACTATATGCTACATATACTCGTGTATGTATAGACCACATATGCATGTTAAGACAACTATAAATTAAATTATTCGACATTATTTATTGGAGTTGATTTATTTTATTACGATAATGTAATAAAAATATTATTACATTCGTTTTAATTTAATTAAGTAGATAATTTAAATTTATTAGTTATATGAAAAAAAAACAACGAAAATTAATTATGAAATCCTATATACTTTTTCACTTCGGTATCTATCGTATTAACAACTAAGTCAGATTTGTCTGTAATAAGTTTGGTTTAATTTAAATATTATGCTTAGAGAATGAATGGTGTGTTCTACATTATTAAACACTTTTAAGCGATGATCAGTACAAGGTAAATGCCTTCAAAATGATTGCGATAAAAAAAATGTTTTGACAACAATCAACAAATCAATGGACTTGATACTAATCATGAAAAACTGTTTGGTAATAAGTAAGTGGACGCTAATTATTTTAAATATTTTTTTCTGTTATTTTTGCTTTATAACCAAATGAAACGTGAAAAAATGCAAGTTCCACCTATTTCTATAAACAATTAATAGCATTAATTTCCAATTATTTTCTCGAGAACGATAGTTTGCTGTAGCTATACAGTAAGTATTTTACACTTATACAATATTTCAATTGTTACTTTTCTGATTGTTTGCATATTTGATAACCTCGACGTTTGGGTTTGAAAATAGTTCAGGGGTTTGACCTTTTATGTTACTAATAGAGTGATAAAAATATGACAAATGAATTCAATATTTATAAAAAGTACAAAGAAAAATCCATCCAATACAGAATATGTAAAAATATTAATTATTTATTATTATATATCCTGTTACTAATAGAAAAACTAAACATATAATATAGACTATAATAGATGAATCAGTGGCGTATTTATAAAGACTTTTTTTTTTTTTTTTTTTGAGGGGGTGTTGTTATCATAATATTTTTTTTATAAATCAGTATAAAATGGTTAAAATTATATTTTTATTTATTTTATTATCTTCTTAATGAAAATATAAAATTATATATGTACTATTATTTCAATTTTGAATAAAAGATAAAAGAAACATAAAATAAAATATATATACATATAATATTATAACAAAAATATCTAATCATTAATATATTTACATAATAAACGATCGAAAGAATAAGTAGTAGATATGGTAATAATGATAAATCTTCATTCAACTATCTCCACAATTAGTAGACAACAATTTTCTGGGAACTACAGGCTACAGAAATAGGCATTGGTCTGTGAAGTATATAATGTATTTGAAATACATTATTATAATGTATAATATAATTTATGTATAATACATTATTATACATTAAGTTAAACTTGCACTGTTTAAAACACCAATATTATGGTACCCGGGTTTAATAAATTTTTATAAAATACAGTATAATAAAACTAATAAAATTTATAAATTTTCTTTTATTCGAATTTACAAAATTAACAAATTGTTGTTCAAATTGATCGAAATTTAAAAATTTGAGGTCTGGAAATTCTTGGAAACCCCCAACACCCCCCTAAATAAATACGACACTGAGTTTAATTACTTTTAAATAATGTATATCTAATGGGTATCAATCGACTTCTCAACGTCTAACGTTATACACATAAGAGTAGTTGTATGAATATCTATTATGGTATAAAAACTTTTCGAATAACCATGCATAAAACCGTAATGGCTTTATATCTTAAAATGTAAATATTTAAATCGGTTAGTTTAAACATAACATAATGTATAAAATCAATATTTTATTTACATTTAATTTGTACATTCAACTGCTATAATGTAATTTAATCATTGCAATATTATGTAGATTATACATAACAATAATTAATAGTCTATTGTTTTCGTTTGAATAATATCTGTACTAATACAGTTGGCGTGTAATATGTGTACCATGTGTGTTAAAAAAATAATGATATAAATGAAATACCTTGTATATGGGATTATAATAATTATATAATATAGATTATGCATACACAATATATATCATTATAGCCATCATAAATAAAAAAAGTGAAAAAATTGTTATTGTTGAACGAACGTCGTGTGTAAAGTAAATAATTAACAATTTCTCGTCGAATTCTTACTGTACACCAACAGTTCTCAATCTATGGGTACCCCCCACTAAAAAGGCGTGAAAAAATTTCAGGGGAAGTGTGAACATTTTTAAAAATCATAAAACATGAAAATTGAGTAAATACGACATTTTCTATTCACGCACACTTTCATAACTGTCGTAAAATATTAAAAAATATATTAAAGCTAAATAATGCTTTCTCTCTCAATAATTTATATTTAATAGTAATAAGTTTAAAATGTAATATAAAATTATAATATACTTTATATTAAAAATTACTTAACTTATCGATGGAATTTAAATTTATAAAATTTGAACTTACCACGTACGAGTTAATCTGTAAAGATATTTTTAAAATACGGATATAATAACAAGGACTTAAGATACAACAATTAAAAAATTTAAAAAATTTCTAATTGACCACTTTGAGACACAAAATTATTGTCATTGCTTATAGTTGCCTACTGACAATGTTAACGTCGAATACACATGGTGCTCCATTTTTTCTGTATACGTAAACAATATTATCCATAGATCAATAAAAAATCAGTTAATAAGCACATTTATTAAATCCAATATAACTTAAATATATATTTTGTGTTTTTTTTTTCAATCATTAGGACAATATTGTTGCGAATTTAAATTGTTTTGTATAACATTTTGTTTGCCAATATTTTACAAACGCAATAAGTGACAGATTTAATGAATAATGGACACTAAAAATATTTACTCAATACGACCAAACATTTTTAGCATTTTTATATTTATATATTTTCATATTTTTTTTTTTTTTATACCTACATAATTTCTAATAAGCTTATAAATTACACAAACATCAGGTCGATTATATTATTATAACTATTAACTTTTAACTATAATTAACTTCAAGCGATAAGATTATTAAATAATCAATAATATAAAATAAAATTTATGGTTATAGTATATATAATTTATTTTTTTACTTTATGTGGGACTCTTTTTAATGAATGAACATTATTTTTAACATCAATAAATTATTATGTGTAGATATTATATATATATATATATATATATATATATATATATAATTAATTAAACATACTCTATGCATATTTCAGGTTATCAAATTTATAGATAAAAAGTATGAAACCTTATGTTTTACAAATGTTGATTGCGAATATTACTCATATCATGTATATTGTGATACATACCAGGCACAGGAACTGAACCGAAAAGAACCGATTCTGGAACCGAACCTTTTAAATAATAGGAACCGATACCGGAACCGAAACCTTTATTTTGATAAATGAAGTACCGAAACCGAACAGGAATTTTTAAATTATTAAGGTTCTTGTAGGTTCCAAAATTAAATAGTTTTATTTAGCATAGATTATTTGTAGTTACTACTTTGTTTATAAATAATCAGGGATCCATTCTTATTATATTTATACCTAGAACTATACAAAGTTCTTATTCTTTACCTATTTAAAATGATATTTTTGAAGTGTTTATTACGTGTATATTTATCACAAAATAACATTATATAGAAATGTTTTTCCCAGTATATATCATAATTGGAATCTATATTATCTTCCAAATAAAGCGATGATATTCATAAAATAGACACACTACCCACTAGTTTAAATTGTAGTTCATAGTTTATTGACGATTGACGAGTATTGTAAATATTTTTTAACTACTGCTCCTATGGAGCAAAGGCTATTATTTATAGTTTAATTATTATTAAACTATTTATCGTATGCAATTTTTAATTTAAAATTTTATTATCTTCTAAATTCTGATAAATAACGATTTAGTTTTACCAGTTATAACAGATTTTATATCATTAGGGGGCAACGTTGTTGATTGTCAGCAATAGATATTAAAATAATTTTTCGTTTACTACTATACTACACTAAAAAGTGGACGATGGTACATTATAGTATATTCACTATTTTTTTTTTATTGATAAGAAATAATATTATATTTTACAGATAACAGGAACCGGTAACGAAATTATCTGGAACCTGTACCTTTATTAATTTTGATCATACGAACCGGAACAGCTATTTTATTTTCTGAGAACCAATACCGGAACCGATACTGATAAATTCAAACAGTTCCAGTCCGTGATACATATATTTAAAATAATATTATAACTCATTACTTTTTATATTAAAAAAATCAACTAAGCTTTTTAACAAAGTGGTGTTAAGTCAAATAAAAAAAGCATTAACAAAATTGTAGTCTAATAAAAAAATCATGAACAATTATATAATTTACAATGATGGTGACATCAGGGGCCGGAACTAGAAGGATGACGGGAATTCATCGCTGGACGAAACATTTTAGAGGTTGTAATTTTTGTATTACCATATAATCTTCTATTGACTACAGTTTGATATTTTTAACTTTGTTAATAATAATGTGTTTAAAACTCAATAAGTAGGTATGATTACTAATTAGAAAAAAATTGTAGGAAAGAGTATTTGATTTCTTGGTCTACACCTAATAGGGCGTGATTTTAACATTTTTACCGGACATAAGAATTTTTAATTTCGAATTTGGATGAAATTAAGATAATTGAATATTAGAGTTTAGTAAGTAGTTACTATTCAAATTTCGTATTATTCCATTCGAAATATTAGCGATAGGAATGAAATAAATAAAAATAGATAGTTTTTGATTGCGTTGAATTGAACACCGATGGTTAGAATTTTAAAGTTCTAACTTTATTTTAATAAGTTATTTAACTGCATATAATTTATCATTTTTGGTTTTATTATTTTATTTCGAATAGTAATATTATCAATTTTGAATTGTAAACTTTTATCATGATTTTTTTTCAGTTTATTTTTAATTTACGACGAAATAAAAGTTTTGTTAATTATCAAATAGTCAAAGAAACAAACAATTTTCATACACAAATAAACAGATAATATATGTTTGTAAAAAGAGTAATAATTTACGTTTTAAAATAATGTATAAGATAAGTTAAATATAATAATTAAGTTATTCTGCTTACTTACATTTATTTATTTTTAAATACATTTTATTAGGTTTTGGTATTTAAACATAAAATCTTAATTAATTAATTTTTAAACAGATAAGTATGATAACTATTTGTTATGTTTTAAGTTGAATAAACAAACATAGGTACATAATTTAAAATACCACTTACAACTCTATACGATGTAAGGTTTGAAATGATCAGTCCTAATAACTGTAATCGTTAGAGTAAATTAATATGAAATCAGGAAAAACATCATAATATTTTATACATCATTTTATCATCGCAAAGAAAAAATGGCTACTTTTTAAACTGTAGTTGATAACTACAACGAACGTGTGCGATGATAATTTTATGAAGTTTTATTTTTACGTTGTTTAATTTAAATAAAAATAATAGTATTTTTTTTTCAACGTGATACGTTCTTAATCTGAATACGCTTAGTTTTAGATAAATCGATGCTAAATCACAATAAAATAACTGAATTACACAATATCACGCGTCTAATATGTGATCGACTGGACACAAATTGTTAATAATAATATTTTCTGTCACGTGACTGGAGAAATTGAAAAATTATGATTTTTCAATTCCTGATAAATCAACGAGACTGTTTAATCAATTGCAATAGATTTTACAACATTTTAATCATTATTTAAATGTCCTGAATGTTCCAATAAATTAACACTAAAGACGTACATTTTTTTCGACATGAAATAATATTTTTTCAGGTATACCAAATAGTTTTATTGGCATAATTTTTGGTTTGCAATCACAATAAAATAAAAATTGAGCAATAACAATTTTGTTCTCAAGTTAAAGTCTACTGACCTTAGACAATAACGATTAAAAATCGGTTTTTGATAGTTTAGTTATTTTTACTCTCAACTGCAGTTATTTTAAGCCAATTCCTACGTTTTGTATTAATATTTTCGTTGGAGTAGGGCTTTCTATTTTTGTTTTGCCTACGAAAATTATAATAAGTTTTTACTGAAACATTAATTTTTAGTACTATTTTATTTATAAAACGGCTATAAAATTAATTTTTTTGTTTAAATGTTTAAATCGTATTCTGAAACCAATATTATCATGTATGTCGGAAATGATGTCATCTATACGTTGTACTTTTACAATAATTTAGTTTATATATGCTTTTAATTCAAATTTACCTTCTTCTAATAATCTAATAATTCATTAGTTTCTAACACTAGGAGTTAGAGTGGGAACAGGTAACAATCAATAAACAATTTACGTTAAATAAAAAAAAAAAATAATTATGAAATATAAACATTTTTATAGCTTATCTATATTTATATTCCATGAGTTTGTATAATTGATAGTTTTGATTAACAGAAAATATAATAAATGTGAACAACAACTATATTAAAATTTTCAATAATGGTAATGTTTCTACAGTATTAAATTATTAAAAGAAAAATGTTAAACTTACGTACTAATGAAATTTGACTGATGTTATTATTACATCATATACTTTCGTTTAATTTAATACCGTGGATATGTATTAAACTTATTTAATTTAACTGTGAAAATAAAATTTATTAGATTTAATAAATATTACCAACAATATTTATTAGGTATATATTTGATATATTTGATTTTTTTGTATCAAATGTATAATGTAACAAAAATTATACATAATATATTTATATAGTTTTTATAGTTAAACGTGTAATACGTATCATTTGACAAACTACAATATATAAACAAATAAATATATATTTATTATAATTTATACAACATTTTTATAGTTAATTTTCTTTTAAACAGAATAAATATCATATCCATTATAATACAACAAATATTATATATTCGATATATTATTATCCTTATTACATTTTACTGGTTTAAAATTTCTATATTTTTTTACTTAATTGTTTTTTATGGTTCAAGTTAGTTAACCGTAATTCCTCATATCGTTTTTTTGGAATCGAATTTTCTAATTGATAGTACTTAGAAATTAATTGTTCCTTGAGCATAGACACTCAACATTAAATATAGGACTAAAAGTATATGTAGAATAATTCATGTAGGTATTATATGTTGGCAATATGGTATTCTATTAATTCTTCGTTGATTTAATTGCGAGTGACTTCTTCAAATGTTTTTTTTATTTTATAGTCCCATTATTTTACAATATTACTGGTTCTGAAAATATATTCTATATCATACACATTGAATGTGCAATAATGAGTCCATTGTTTTCATCTAGTTGTACAGCCTATTTCCTTGGAGACTCCTCGTCAGCTCTTTTTAATAACAAAGTAAAAACAGATTCAAATATTACGATCAAATTAATAATTTAGTAAACACGCACTTTACCATAATGAATTGCAAACCATTAGAAGGGTTATGTAATGTTTTTTGTATAAATATTTTCTTCATTATATATATTTGTAGGGTCATATAATATTATAAAAAACTATTTTCCTCTAGAAATGTTTGGTTGGAGATGAATTAGTCGACTTATATTAATTCGACTGAATGAAGTTGTCGATAATTAAAACTAAAAATTGTTTAGTAGATGAACTTACCTATATTTCATTTATTTGTCGAACGAAGCAAATTTTATTCAACATTGTACTTGTATTTAATTTAATGTTTTAAATTGATGAGTGTCTGATTATCTATAATTATTAATTGAAACCTATGACGTCGATGTATTCAATATATATAAGAAAATGTAATTTTACATGTAGTATTTCTTAATTGTTCATGAATACGATTTAGCAATAAATATTGTATGTAGGTGATGTAGTAGAGCACTAGTTTATCGTTCAAGAATTTTAACTATATTTATTTTAGTTTATCAATTTATTATTAATTATTATAATCTCTAGTGTGATTTCAATTGGTCACCTATTTTACAGCATTTTGTTGGATGCTATATATGACTATAGTTTTATATATATATATATGCTAATTGACACCATAACTTTTCTGCCCTATCAGTTACCGTAAAGTCTCTCTACCCGTCCCAGTTGGCTACGTTGGGAAAATACTACTACTTGGTTCGAACCACTCCATCACCACAATACACCTGGTATGAATATATCCACTATAAAAACTATATGTAGAGATTTATTAAAAAAAAAAAAACAGATCCAACAGTTTTGAAATGTATCAAAACATGGATACTTGACCAAATTGTTGAATAAAATATCTACTGTTGTTGGTTTGAGGCCAAGGATCGATTGGCATCATTTTTCGAATCCATAATAATATTGTACGTAAAATTTAATATTCTAAGTATAAAATCATTCGATCAATGATTCTGTAATCTTGAAGCAATAATAGGTATTACTAATTTTAAATAAGTCTCAATCATAGCCAATAATAACTCCAACATTTCTATCATTTATAATTCAAACATTATCTGTATTATTCAACTATCTTTCTTAGGAATCAAATATTATAAGAGTCACTAGAAAATATAAATTGAATAGTCTTTATTAAATATGTAAACAATTCTTAAAAATAATATTTATGGGTAAAATTTAAATAACATAACTAAACATATATTGCAGTAACACAACTTTGAAAATAATAGTAATTAATTATAAAATTAATAAATTAATAATATCGTTAAATTTTAAATTTATGACTTAAAATCATTAAAATCATTTAAAATCAAAAACTATTATTACTGATTTGATACAAAAATAACTGTTAGAACACCTTTTCATCTCTGAGGTGGATAAAACATGGATCAGAATAAAAATTTCGGAAGATTGATTGAAGGTTAAAGGTTAGGTTGGGCTTTATTACATGCTCATCGTGATATAACAATAAAATTTGAGGATGTGATTGATGTATTTGACGAAATATAATAGATGACTAGACTTTGTAATTTATGTTTAATGGTTATGAATGTTTTTTTTATTTTTTTAATATTTATAATTAGTATTAGTTTTAAATTTACTATTCAGTATTTATCAATTGATTAAAAAGTTGTATTTATCATAACTGTTTTGTATTAGTTATTTTTGAACCCACTCACACACGCAAGCATATGTATTAGGGTGGCCCTTAAAAATGAAAGTTATTTTTTTTTTCGGGACGACTCCATATATTGTTTCTTATAGTAAAAAATAAATTAGTGAAAGTTTGAACAAGAAATTCTTTCCCGAGGAGCAGAGGAGTTGAAATTTTCATGAGGGGAAATGTTTGTACTTAAATCATACTCATTTGTAAATCTACTTAATTTTAATATTTATCATAAGAATTCATAGAATAGTTTTTAATTATTATTTCCAGATTATTTCATCTTCATTAAATATACACAGATTATGATTAAATTTTAACCATGACGCATAAAATGCTATCATAAAAATCTAGCAAATCAAATTCAACATACACTTGTTTTTATTAATTTTACACATAATTTTTTTTAATATACTAACTTTTTTTTATATTTATAATGATAAGATTTTATATAAACATAAAACAATCTGTGTATAAGCTCAACTATTTTATAAATAAAAACTAAACTAAAATTATATTAGTATTCTTTATCGAAATCTATATTATATACAAATAATTTAAAAGCATTATGTGTTTTAAAATTATATTTTTTGTCTAAAACAATGAAATTATTATTCTGTTATCGTAAATGATTGACTATTCTTATCAGGTAGCTTTGAGGGATATGGGTTACTTCAGTATTGTAAATAAAATAACGGCTCAGAATCTAAAACCTGAAATTCTGTGTTATTAGCTTCTTAAATCTCGATATCTAGAAACTTGTTCGTTAGTAATATCAAAAATTATCGAAAAAATATTATACTTTAGTTTTGGTACAAATTACGATTCCTATTTCTTACTACCTGAGGATGGTAGAAATTACATATTCTTATTTTAGGGCAAATTGCAATCGCATTTCAAACATTTTGGTGCATATTACACAGACTATCAGGGATTGAAATCGATTTCAGATATCGATAAAAATCGTTAAAAATCTTTTGTAAAATCAAAATCAATATCAAAATCGTTAATGGTTGGTAATGATTTTCAAGATTTATATTAAAATTGAAAAAAGTTAAAATCGATACTTTATATCAAAATCAAAATCATTTTAATAATTAATACGATTTTAAATCAAATTAATTAATAATTCAATAGCCAACAGGTCTATTTATATTGTCAATTCGTAGACATTTCCATATTTGGTAATAATATTGATTATACATAATAATAAATAACTAATACCTATTTTGTTTTGTTAGAATATTTATAATAAGGAATCAGTTCGACGAGCGATTGTTGTTTATATACACACGATTTTTTTATTAAAATGTACATTATATAGCAGGGGTGGCCAAATTGCGTCTCGCGAGCCGCATGCGGCTCGCGGTCTTATTTTCAAAAACCAAAATATTTAAATTTTTTTGTATACATTTATAAAAAAAAAAATGTTATTGCATAAATACGAGGCTATAGTGTACAGATTAATAAACAAAAAAAAAATAATTATTTATATGAATAATAAATTAAAAAATTAAACATCAAGTTAAATTTGTTTGCGTGGTATTTTTTTCATGTCCACTTTTTTAGTAAACTTCTTAAGATCTGGTTGAATTGATGTAAGAGTTGTTCTTAGTAATTCTGTGTGATGATCATTAGTCAAATTTTAACGATATTTTGACTTAATTATTTATATATATATATATGTTTATCAACTGTTAGCTTTCTTAATTACTTTTGTAGTATAGAAGTACCGATTAGATAATTTGACTCTTAATATAATCTTATTAATACATGTGGCTCGTGTACATAGACATGTTGGCCACCCCTGTTATATAGACATTTTGTAGTGTATTATTATGGATACGATATTAATTTAAAATACTCCATTGGCTATCACCCGTGAATAATACTTTTAACCAATAATATACAATTAAATAACCTAAAATAGTTACGATACATACCTGGGATGTATGCATGTATTCATAAGTAATTTACTTCATTGGCTTCTATGAGTGATTTATTAATTTTTATCGTGATATCCAAGATATGTGTAAGAGCGCTGAAAAACAAATGAAAAATAGGATATGTGTTATTTTAAAGATGATTATTAGATCGTAGAAAGTATATGCAAGCACGTAACCAGACATATTTCTATAAGAGGGCCAACATTTTTTGGTCTCTTTTTGTAGTTGTGTTTATCAAATCGCTCAGTTCCAGAACAACACCTGCTGTCTGGCCATGGCCCATTTTGCGGTAGATCCGTCGACAGGGGTGCTTCAAAAATTTCTCGACGATCGAGTTATCTTCCTCTGCGTTCACGATAGCTGTAGATTTAATCGCGCACAGTTCTGTCACGCGCTCGTCAACTTCGCCTTCAACTGGCTGATATCGACGGTGCCAAACTTTCATGCATTCTGCAAAAGAAACAAAAATAATAATGGTCAGTTTAATTGGTATAAAAACTTTGAGCACGTGCGGTCACAACTATGTGTACTTACTGATGCAGCCTACAACCTTTGACCATGACTACTTCAACTGTTTGTATTTACAACATTTGTGGGTTCACTTCAATGTTCTTACCAAAACGTGTTCGCATGGATTTCTATAAATGAAAACACGAAAAGGGTGTACTGTTAGATATTAAATAACTACTATGGTTCATTATGATTACAATATAAAGTACCTAAACATAACTGAGCATATCCTTGCGAACGCAGTAGTTGTATTCATTTTAAATTATTTTTTTCGTTAAAGAATGGCAAAATCAATTTAATATAAAATTATAATTGCTTGGTATTCCTATCAGAAATACGATTATTTTAAGTTTTCTATAAGAAGTAGAACTTATAGAAAACGAAAAATAAAATAATTACTAGTCCAGTACTATTATCTAGTCGGATGAAAATATATAGTAATCATACGGATTTGTTATTCAATATTATACAACTAAAAATAGTAGAAAAATCCATTTTATAAAATTTTGCCGACGTGCGACGGCCTACCCTATTTTCTATTATGTGACTTTTTTGTGCGGTGTTATGTAAGACTGTTTGTATATCTATTGTGACTTTGACTCGAATAATCGCTTAGTTATTTTTTTCATATTTATAATTATTTATTTCTAAGAACAAAATATTGTTAAGTTTCTATTTTAAATTAATATAAAAAAAAATGAGATGATCTCAACTTATATTTGGAATTACATTAAATGTATTGTATTGACTAAATTTTAGTCAATACAATATAAAAAAGTAATTTAAAGTCTGATTAAAATATTTGAAAATTATTAAGTAGTTACTTAAAAGCATTTGATTTACATAATTATTACTATATATTTATATATATATATATGTTTATGTTTAAATATTGTTATATTTTATTATTATTTATTTTTAAGTATGAAATTTGTTAACTTTTTGTTTTTTACATAGGTCTAGAAAAAAAAATTATAAGCTATTATAAACATACATTTTTTAATAAGCCATTTGAAAATATTTGTATTGTTGTTTTTATCAAAACAATTTAAATCATAAAATGTTCTATAGTAGAGCGAAGTAAAATGTAAGTAAGGAGATGCTTTTAATAGTTTTTAGGATATGATAAAATGTACATATAATAACAATATATTTTAAATTATAACAATAGCTCTCATTTCTAAACTATTTGAACAAATACAGCTTTGAAAACGTAGTATTATAGCTAAAAATATGAAGTTTAAAGCACTTACCCCACATTTAAATAACAGAGGTATTAGTATTTTTAAACATTCTATTTTGCGCTTACCTCCTTGTCAAGGGGCCAGTGCAAAATTTTTTTTTTTTAATTTTCAAGCGTAAAAATATTTTTAAAATATTTAAATATTTAAAATATAACACTTCCATCTCTATACATTGCAATGATCATCATATTTTTAAATTATTTATTTCAAGACAAATTAACAGTTTAAGTAGAATTATTCAAAATTGTGTCGCAGTTACCTCCCTTCACTTTATAATATAAAGTAATATATTAATTTATGGAAATTTAAAATTTATCAAAAAAGTACAATGAATGAATAGAATAAATAAAAATAAGTGAAATTT